>NC_059215.1:57666503-57966503 GCF_020615455.1 Coregonus clupeaformis
AGCTGCTGAAAATATTCTTTCACTTCAATAAGGTATTTCCTAAAATAGTCTGAGCTTCATGCATCTCACCCGACAGCATGTGTTTGGCCCCTGAAACTGAAAATGTGTATCTACAGTCGGCATAAGCTATTGCTATAAAGAAATACGGTATGTTAGAGTAATGTCTACAGGAGGCTTCCAAATACAGTACATAACGGTATGTTGCAGCATTTTACCCAGAATGCAATATAATCTAAAGCATTAATTCTGTTGAGCACCCTTTAGGTATTTTACTGTGCATTCTACAGTTTCACTGTTGAAATTACAGAAAAGTCTTATAGTGTAGCTATTTTCTTATATTTTCTTTGTAATATAATGTATACAAACTCTTCTCTAGCTCGTCAGACTGGTTCCTGTGACCCCCTACACACACACACACACACACACACACACACACACACACACACACACACACACACACACACACACACACACACACACACACACACACACACACACACACACACACACACACACACAGCTCGTGCCCAATAGAGGGTTTGGAGAGGACCCTTCACTCTGCCACAGAGGGATGCCTAGAGAGATATGAGGAGAGGGATGTGCACTCCTTTGGCTTGCAGGCTGACGAGACGTGTTGCTGGCTGTTGAGTTTATTATCCTCAAGCCATATGGGTTGGCAAGCCTATGGGGTGTGATGTTGTGTGTGTGTGCGCGTGGGTGCGTGTGTGCTGTTTTATGTAATAGGATGTATGCGTTTATGGAGCAGTGAAAAGTTGGTGAATCGGAATATATTCAGACCCCTTGACTTTTTCCAAATTTTGTTAGGTTACAGCTTTATTCTAAAATTGATTAAATAGTTATTTTTCCTCATCAACCTACACACAATACCCCATAATGACAAAGCAAAAAAAAGAAATTCTTGCTAATTTATAACAAATTTAAAACGGAAATATAACATTTACATAAGTATTCAGACCCTTTACTCAAGTCTTCTTGGGTATGAAGCTACAAGCTTGGCACACCTGTATTTGGGGAGTTTCTCCCATTCTTCTCTGCAGATCCTCTCAAGCTCTGTCAGGTTGGATGGGGAACGTTGCTGCACAGCTTTTTTCAGGTCTCTCCAGAGATGTTTGATCAGGTTTAAATCGGGGCTCTGACTGGGCCACTCAAGGACATTCAGAGACTTGTCCTGAAAACACGCCTGTATTGTCTTAGCTGTGTGCTTAGGGTCATTGTCCTGTTGGAAGGTGAACCATCACCCCAGTCTGAGGTCCTGAGCGCTCTGGAGCAGGTTTTCATCAAGGATCTCTCTGTACTTTGCTCTGTTCATCTTTGCCTCGATCCTGACTAGTCTCCCAGTCCCTGCCGCTGAAAAACATCCCCACAGCATGGTTCTGCCACCACCATGCTTCACCATAGGATGGTGCCAGGTTTCCTCCAGACGTGACGCTTTGCATTCAGGCCAAAGAGTTCAATCTTGGTTTCAT
This sequence comes from Coregonus clupeaformis, assembly GCF_020615455.1. Taxonomy (NCBI): domain Eukaryota; kingdom Metazoa; phylum Chordata; class Actinopteri; order Salmoniformes; family Salmonidae; genus Coregonus; species Coregonus clupeaformis. Next base: position 57,667,991 of record NC_059215.1, read on the forward strand.
CAGAGCAGAGAATCTTGTTTCTCATGGTCTGAGAGTCTTTAGGTGCCTTTTGGCAAACTCCAAGCGGGCTGCCATGTGCCTTTTACCGAGGAGTGGCTTCTATCTGGCCACTCTACCATAAAGGCCTGATTGGTGGAGTGCTGCAGAGATGGTTGTCCTTCTGGAAGGTTCTCCCATCTCCACAGAGGAACTCTGGAGCTCTGTCAGAGTGACCATCGGGTTCTTGGTCACCTCCCTGACCAAGGCCCTTCTCCCCTGATTGCTCAGTTTGGCTGTGGTACCTTAAATAGACAGGTGTGTGCCTTTCCAAATCATGTCCAATCAATTAAATGGACTCCAATCAAGTTGTAGAAACATCTCAAGGATGATCAATGGAAACAGGATGCACCTGAGCTCATTTTCAAGTCTCATAGCAAAGGGTCTAAATACTTATGGAATTAAAATAAAATAAAAAATATATATAACTTTGCAAGAAATTAGAAATACCTGTTTTCGCTTTGTCATTATGCGGTATTGTGTGTGAATTGCTGAGGATATGATGTAACAACATGTGGAAAAAGTCAAGGGGTCTGAATACTTTCCGAAGGCACTGTATATGAGTGTTCTTCGTGTACAATATGTGTATGTGTATGTATGTGTCTATGTATGCTTATAAGTGTGTGTAGTTGCGATTTTATGTCGTTTTCATATGTGTATATTGAGGTTCTATAGTTGTATCACATATTGTAGTTTCTGTGTGTTCCTGCCACAATGGCTGCATGTTCCAAACCACAACCTGAAAAGCTGCACACTGCACACACTCATGCCAAAGGAGTGGAAAGGGAGTTGTACGTTGCAGTGCAGGAAAAGTGTGTAAGCATATGGTATGTGTATGAGTGTTAATGAGGGAGTGTGTATTGAGTGTGCATAATGTTTGGTTTTGTAAAAAGTGTACGTTGATCTCAGAGGAGGAAGGGGAGGACCATCCTCCTCAGTGAATTTCATTTTTTTTTTTTATGGTAAAACATTTAAAAAAGTTATCCTTTTTAGATAAAACTATACTAAATATATTCACGTCACCAAAGAATTTGTCTCCTGACCTGTGTGCACTTACATTGTAAACTTTCATTCATAGGCTAGGTTGTAGCAACCTCATGATGGGAATAGGGAATATTCGAGTGTCATGTAGTAGCCTAAACCTATCGCTGTTACATTGAACTGGGTGAATGGAATATGAATGACAGTCATCGATTATGATGTAATAGAAAGAAGGCCATGTTCATGAAAAAATAAATAATCCTCCCTCATCTTAAACGGCACTGACCGCCACTGACATACATATTGAGTGTGAATACAGTGAGGGAAAAAAGTATTTGATCCCCTACTGATTTTGTACATTTGCCCACTGACAAAGAAATGATCAGTCTATAATTTTAATGGTAGGTTTATTTTAACAGTGAGAGACAGAATGACAACAAAGAAATCCCCAAAAACGCATGTCAAAAATGTTATAAATTGATTTGCATTTTAATGAGGGAAATAAGTATTTGACCCCCTCTCAATCAGAAAGATTTCTGGCTCCCATGTGTCTTTTATACAGGTAACGAGCTGAGACACTCTTAAAGGGAGTGCTCCTAATCTCAGTTTGTTACCTGTATAAAAGACACCTGTCCACAGAAGCAATCAATCAATCAGATTCCAAACTCTCCACCATGGCCAAGACCAAAGAGCTCTCCAAGGATGTCAGTGACAAGAATGTAGACCTACACAAGGCTGGAATGGGCTACAAGACCATCGCCAAGCAGCTTGGTGAGAAGGTGACAAAAGTTTGTGCGATTATTCGCAAATGGAAGAAACACAAAATAACTGTCAATCTCCCTCGGCCTGGGGCTCCATGCAAGATCTCACCTCGTGGAGTTGCAATGATCATGACAACGGTGAGGAATCAGCCCAGAACTACACGGGAGGATTTTGTCAATGATCTCAAGGCAGCTGGGACTATAGTCACCAAGAAAACAATTGGTAACACACTACGCCGTGAAGGACTGAAATCCTGCAGCGTCCGCAAGGTCCCCCTGCTCAAGAAAGCACATATACAGGGCCGTCTGAAGTTTGCCAATGAACATCTGAATGATTCAGAGGAGAACTGGGTGAAAGTGTTGTGGTCAGATGAGACCAAAATGGAGCTCTTTGGCATCAACTCAACTCACCGTGTTTGGAGGAGGAGGAATGCTGCCTATGACCCCAAGAACACCATCCCCACCGTCAAACATGGAGGTGGAAACATTATGCTTTGGGGGTGTTTTTCTGCGAAGGGGACAGGACAACTTCACTGCATCAAAGGGACGATGGACGTTGCCATGTACCGTCAAATCTTGGGTGAGAACCTCCTTCCCTCAGTCAGGGCATTGAAATAGGGTCGTGGATGGGTATTCCAGCATGACAATGACCCAAAACACACGGCCAAGGCAACAAAGGAGTGGCTCAAGAAGAGGCACATTAAGGTCCTGGAGTGGCCTAGCCAGTCTCCAGTTCTTAATCCCATAGAAAATCTGTGGAGGGAGCTGAAGGTTCGAGTTGCCAAACGTCAGCCTCGAAACCTTAATGACTTGGAGAAGATCTGCAAAGAGGAGTGGGACAAAATCCCTCCTGAGATGTGTGCAAACCTGGTGGCCAACTACAAGAAACGTCTGACCTCTGTGATTGCCAACAAGGGTTTTGCCACCAAGTACTAAGTCATGTTTTGCAGAGGGGTCAAATACTTATTCCCCTCATTAAAATGCAAATCAATTTATAACATTTTTGACATGCTTTTTTCTGGATTTTTTGTTTTGTTATTCTGTCTCTCACTGTTCAAATAAACCTACCATTAAAATTATACACTGATCATTTCTTTGTCAGTGGGCAAACATACAAAATCAGCAGGGGATCAAATACTTTTTTCCCTCACTGTATATGATGTGGGTCTGTGCATGGGTCGGTGTGTGTGTGCGCATGTGCTTGTGGGCTCCTATCTTTAGCCTGTGTATCCCTGGGGATTTCAGTCTTAAACTCCATATTCATGACACATCACTGAGGGGATTAGAGGCTTACGGCAACCTGGCAGAGGGCCTCTCACACACACACACACACACACACACACACAAACACGCACACAATTGAGCGCACCATACACACCATACAAGTTTTAGTTGCAGTGAGAAGGGGTGGAAGAGAACAATCCAAGTGTTGTTTGAGGTAGGGGGCTTGGGTGTAATTGGGACTGGCCATACGGTCGGTTACACAGGGGTTTCAGAAAGGGTGTTAAGTACAGGCTACCCCTGGGGAGCTGGTTTCCCTTACCAGTTGCATTGTATTACATCTGTGTGTTCGTGTCCTTATCTCATTGGGCCCATGACAGCAGGAGCATCAGAGGATTTACAGCCTTTCCTTCCTGTGTCTTTCACACTGTCACCCCCACCACAGACTCTTGCACACAGGGGTCACGCACACACACACACACGTACACACGTACACACACACACACTCAGTCAATTGTGCACACATAGGCAGTCAACAATGACACAGATTCCTTCACACACTTGGGGATAGACGGAGAGAGACGGAAAGAGGGACATCAGTGTGGTTCCAATGACAGCTCTCTTTCTATCTCTATCTCCCTTCTTCCCTTTAGCTCTATTAGTCCACCCGCTCCCCCATGGGTATACTAACTTACAAACAGAGAGACAGGCACACATGCACACACACTAGCATGTCCACATACAGATGTAGGAGTTTAATTTGATCACTCTTTTGTTGTACAGCAGGAAACGCAAACTTGTAGTGTATTTGAGTTTTAAAAAGGCTTCTTATGTTTGTCATTTCCACTTTGAAATTTCAGACTTGATTTTCCCTAAAGAAAAATGTATCAACCCCTACAAACATGTACATTAATTATAATCCACATAATTATTCACATTTCCTGTTGCTGCAGGATTATTTTCCTTCTATAGCAAACTGGCTCAAATTAAGATCCTACATCTGTACACAACCCAAACACACACACACAAACCTACAGTTGAAGTGGTCCTCTGTAGCTCAGCTGGTAGAGCACGGCGCTTGTAACGCCAAGGTAGTGGGTTCGATCCCCGGGACCACCCATACACAATAAAAATGTATGCACGCATGACTGTAAGTCGCTTTGGATAAAAGCGTCTGCTAAATGGCATATTATATTATTTATTATAAGTCAGAAGTTTACACCTTACCCAAATACATTTAAACTCATATTTTTCACAATTCCTGACATTTAATCCTAGTAAAAAAATCCCTGTTTTAGGTCAGTTAGGATCACCACTTTATTTTAAGAATGTGAAATGTCAGAATAGTAGTAGAGAGAATGATTTATTTCAGCTTTTATTTATTTCATCACATTCCCAGTGAGTCAGAAGTTTACATACACTCAATTAGTATTCGGTAGCATTGCCTTTAAATTGTTTAACGTTTCGGTTAGCCTTTAAATTGTTTAACGTTAACTGGGTCAAACGTTTCGGTCAGCCTTCCACAAGCTTCCCACAATAAGTTGGGGGAATTTTGGCCCACTCCTCCTGAGAGAGCTGGTGTAACTGAGTCAGGTTCGTAGGCCTCCTTGCTCGCACACACTTTTTCAGTTCTGCCCACAAATGTTCTATAGGATTGAGGTCAGGGCTTTGTGATGGCCACTCCAATACCTTGACATTGTTGTCCTTAAGCCATTTTGCCACAACTTTGGAAGTATGCTTGGGGTCATTGTCCATTTGGAAGACCCATTTGTGACCAAGCTTTAACTTCCTGACTGATGTCTTGAGATGTTGCTTCAATATATCCACATAATTTTCCTTCCTCATGATGCCATCTATTTTGTGAAGTGCACCAGTCCCTCCTGCAGCAAAGCACCCCCACAGCATGATGCTGCCACCCCTGTTCTTCACGGTTGGGATGGTGTTCTTCGGCATGCAAGCACCCCCTTTTTCCTCCAAACATAACGATGGTCATCATGGCCAAACAGTTCTATTTTTGTTTCATCAGACCAGAGGACATTTCTCCAAAAAGTACGAACTTTGTCCCCATGTGCAGTTGCAAACCGTAGTCTGGCTTTTTTATGGCGGTTTTGGAGCAGTGGCTTCTTCCTTGCTGAGCGGCCTTTCAGGTTATGTCGATATAGGACTCATTTTACTGTGGATATAGATACTTTTGTACCTGTTTCCTCCAGCATCTTCACAAGGTCCTTTGCTGTTGTTCTGGGATTGATTTGCACTTTTTTCGCACCAAAGTACATTCCTACTATTGTTTGTACAGATGAACGTGGTACCTTCAGGCGTTTGGAAATTGCTCCCAAGGATGAACCAGACTTGTGGCGGTCTACAATTATTTTTCTGAGGTCTTGGCTGATTTCTTTAGATTTTCCCATGATGTCAAGAAAAGAGGCACTGAGTTTTTAGGTAGGCCTTGAAATATATCCACAGGTACACCTCCAATTGACTCAAATGATGAGCAATGAGCCTATCAGAAGCTTCTAGAGCCATGACATCATTTTCTGGAATTTTCCAAGCTGTTTAAAGGCACAGTCAACTTAGTGTACATAAACTTCTGACCCACTGGAATTGTGATAGAGGGAATTATAAGTGGAATAGTCTGTCTGTAAACAATTGTTGGAAAAATGACTTGTGTCATGCACAAAGTAGATGTCCTAACCAACTTGCCAAAACTATAGTGTTAACAAGAAATGTGTGGAGTGTTTGAAAAACAAGTGTTAATGACTCCAACCTAAGTGTATGTAAACTTCCAACTTCAACTGTACATGCATATAGCTGTCGTGTGGGTGCCAGACCAACACTTAATTTATATTTTAAATCTTAGACCTGGCTTTGACCTCTCTACACAAAACCAGTTATAGCTCTCTCTCTCTCTCTCTCTCTCTCTCTCTCTCTCTCTCTCTCTCTCTCTCTCTCTCTCTCTCTCTCTCTCACTCTCTCTCTCTCTCTCTCTCTCTCTATCTGTCCATTATTTTGGTCCATTCATCAGGAAAGGAGGAGGGAAAGAAGAAAGGAAAGGAGAAGAAGGGAGGAGAGAGGAAGGAAGAAGGGAAAAGGGGAAGAGTAGGTGTGAGGAAATGGTCTAGAGGGAAGGAGGATACACATTCAGAAGAGAGGAGAGGGGATGTAATGGGAGGGTCCATTCTGTAAGATTACTGGACAAGGCCCTGTCATCGTAATTTTTTTCCTTGTACCCAGAATAGATATATATGCACAGAGAGGTTAAAGATTAGAAGCCACTAAGGCAATGCAGTCGATCATTTTGTGTGTGTGTGTGTGTGTGCGTGCGAGTGTGTGTGTGACTGAACTGTAGTGAATGTATTACATCATTGCTGACTGTGTCTCTAGGAACGTTTTCAGATGTGGAACGTCCCTTTGGATAGGAGGAAGGGACTGGCCAGGGCAGGGAGAGAGCAAAGAGAAACCCTGTCAGAGAAAGAGCCCCCTCCTCTCTCTCTTTGGTTCAGCGAGCTAAGTAAACACACACAGGGCTGGCATACACAGGAGCAGAGGGACATGGGGCAGTGGAGAGAGAGAGTGAGAGTTTGAGAGAGAGAGAGACAGAGAGAGAGAGAGAGAGAGAGAGAGAGAGAGAGAGAGAGAGAGAGAGAGAGAGAGAGAGAGAGAGAGGCGAGAGAGAAAAGAGTGAGATAAAGGTTACGGTTAGGGTTAAGGTTGAACCGAGGTGTGGACAGGAAGCTAGTGTTAGGGTTGAACCGAGGTGTGTGGACATGAAGCTAGGGTTAGGGTTAGTGTTAGGATTTTGGTTAGGAGAGATGTATAGGTTAGGGAAGTTGACATAGGTGTTGTACATTGAAAGGTGATATTTGGGACATACGTGGAGGGAAGATGCATAGGCAAGGCCCACTGTGCTTAGCGAAGGACAAAAAATAGACATTGTCGCACAAGTGATGGTGGGGCGGAGGTGCAGCTCTGGCCTTCATGGCATTTTTGCAGCTGTGGGAGGATCGTTCAGTTCAGTGAGATTGATATGCATGAAAAAGGAGGAATGGTATAGGGCCTGCCATATGATGAAATATGTAAATCAAAGATATACAGTACAGCCAAGTGCAGAGAGAGGAGGTGTGTTAGTGTGTCTGAGAGAGGGAGATTGTTTGTTGGAGAGCGTGAGAGAAAGTGTGTATGTGTGTGTCCTTGCGTGTGTGCGTGTGTTCGTGCATGCGTATGTGAATTTGTGTGTGTGTAAGCGTGTCCATGTATGTGAGTGTGTCTTCATATAGTCCCACACATCCATGTTTGCACAAGGAAATACCTCGACAGGCCTTTGGAACGCTGGCCAAGGTATCTTTATCCTCCTCCCCCTCTTCCTCTGCTGTTTTTCAGGGTGTTATTTTATACTCGTACGCCCTTCCTCTTGTCTGGGGCAACATCACCCCACACCCCTCATCCCACCCCCCGAACTCTGTTGCATAAGAGCCCCACCATTTTGGGAGTCAGGAAAGAGTGGGATGGGGGATGTGGGGAGGTGATGTGGGAATGATGGGTCGGGACAGGGGTGGCTCAGTGAGATGGATAGGGACCTACCACAAATAGTTATCTGTGGTTTAGGGTGTGTTGGTGCTATTAATAGCAGAGATTCTTGAGTCTAATATCGGAGCAAACACACAACCCTGTATTTTACCTGTAGTTTAACTGATGCTCAGAATACTATCTCAAGAGTTTGTGTTCTAACCTGAGACTGGGTTGGAGTCTTTTATCAGAGTCAGAAGAACAGAGAGAGATAGATATAGAGAGAAAGAGAGTGGGAGTAGAGTGAAATCGAGTAAGGTGATAGAGTGAGACAATGAGACAGATAAGCTTGGTTTTAGACTGAGCTAAGGTAATGACCCTGTCTACTGTTTTGTAATGACACCTCCACACACTGGCTTCTCTCTCTAGGCATTGTCATCTCTGCAGCACAAACGTATTATTACTATATTGCTGTCTGACAGTGATGTCACCCAGGCTTACTAGCAACATATACACCACATCATATACTATTGGATGATAACATTTACATGAGATACAGTGAGGGGAAAAAGTATTTGATCCCCTGCTGATTTTGTACGTTTGCCCACTGACAAAGAAATGATCAGTCTATAATTTTAATGGTAGGTTTATTTGAACAGTGAGAGACAGAACAACAACAAAAAAATCCAGAAAAACACATGTCAAAAATGTTATAAATTGATTTGCATTTTAATGAGGGAAATAAGTATTTGACCCCCTCTCAATCAGAAAGATTTCTGGCTCCCAGGTGTCTTTTATACAGGTAACGAGCTGAGATAAGGAGCACACTCTTAAAGGAAGTGCTTCTAATCTCAGCTTGTTACCTGTATAAAAGACACCTGTCCACAGAAGCAATCAATCAATCAGATTCCAAACTCTCCACCATGGCCAAGACCAAAGAGTTCTCCAAGGATATCAGGGACAAGATTGTAGACCTACACAAGGCTGGAATGTGCTACAAGACCATCGCCAAGCAGCTTGGTGAGAAGGTGACAACAGTTGGTGTGATTATTCGCAAATGGAAGAAACACAAAATAACTGTCAATCTCCCTCGGCCTGGGGCTCCATGCAAGATCTCACCTCGTGGAGTTGCAATGATCATGAGAACGGTGAGGAATCAGCCCAGAACTACACGGGAGGATCTTGTCAATGATCTCTAGGCAGCTGGGACCATAGTCACCCAAAAAATAATTGGTAACCCACTATGCCGTGAAGGACTGAAATCCTGCAGCGCCCGCAAAGTCCCCCTGCTCAAGAAAGCACATATACAGGCCCGTCTGAAGTTTGCCAATGAACATCTGAATGATTCAGAGGAGAACTGGGTGAAAGTGTTGTGGTCAGATGAGACCAAAATCAAGCTCTTTGGCATCAACTCAACTCGCCGTGTTTGGAGGAGAAGGAATGCTGCCTATGACCCCAAGAACACCATCCCCACCGTCAAACATGGAGGTGGAAACATTATGCTTTGGGGGTGTTTTTCTGCTAAGGGGACAGGACAACTTCACCGCATCAAAGGGACGATGGACGGGGCCATGTACCGTCAAATCTTGGGTGAGAACCTCCTTCCCTCAGCCAGGGCATTGAAAATGGGTCGTGGATGGGTATTCCAGCATTACAATGACCCAAAACACACGGCCAAGGCAACAAAGGAGTGGCTCAAGAAGAAGCACATTAAGGTCCTGGAGTGGCCTAGCCAGTCTCCAGATCTTAATCCCATAGAAAATCTGTGGAGGGAGCTGAAGGTTTGAGTTGCCAAACGTCAGCCTCGAAACCTTAATGACTTGGAGAAGATCTGCAAAGAGGAGTGGGACAAAATCCCTCCTGAGATGTGTGCAAACCTGGTGGCCAACTACAAGAAACGTCTGACTTCTGTGATTGCCAACAAGGGTTTTGCCACCAAATACTAAGTCATGTTTTGCAGAGGGGTCAAATACTTATTTCCCTCATTAAAATGCAAATCAATTTATAACATTTTTGACATGCGTTTTTCTGGATTTTTTTGTTGTTATTCTGTCTCTCACTGTTCAAATAAACCTACCATTAAAATTATAGACTGATCATGTCTTTGTCAGTGGGCAAACGTACAAAATCAGCAGGGGATCAAATACTTTTTTCCCTCACTGTATATGCCACACAAATGTAAATATAACCATGAACTGACACTGAAAATGATCTGAAATTATCCCTTACTACACATATAGAAAAAAGAAAGCCCAAACTGACAGTGAGGTAGGTCTGTGGGGTGTTTGTGGTGTGTTCATCTGCCCCCTGGCCATTGACTGGGTTAGCTCAGTGTCTCTTCTGGTTCACCATCTAGACCAGGTGACTCCAGTGTGTGTGTGTATTTTTTTCAATTTCCAGTCTCTGCTTTTGTTTATCATCACTTTTCATTTTCCATATTTAATTGTATTATTTTATCATATTTTATTTTATTACAATAATCATGATATTTTTAAATTGTTGGCATATTTTGGTGTATTTTATATTCTCTGATTTAAAGATGTGTACAAGTGATAGGATAGGATGGTGTGAGGAGGGTCTCTCTCTATGGGAGAATCTCAATTGGATTTGCTCAACTCCTCGCATCATCTCCTCTGTCCTCTCCTCATCTCTTTTTGAAAAAGGTCAGAGGTTATCGAAGAAATGAGGGGGGGAGAAGAAAGGTGGAAACAAATGTGCTTGTATGAAATAAAACTCTCCTTCTTCACATGCAAATGATGTTTACAGGCGTGGTATCCCCAAATAAATGTGTAACGTAGACAAAAGAAATGTAGCTAATTGTGCTAGACATTTTATAGATAAAAGGATAAGTAGCGTATCGTTTTTAATACATTATGTGCATACTTTTCTCCTCAGACTAAACCCCAGCTGATGTAAGTGTGGCAGATTTCAAAACTCTTCCGCGGAGGATACACAGAGGATGACCTTCAGTATCCTTCGCGAGAGGAAGCCATCAAGGTGAGGAGGACACTCCTGCATTCAGCTACTAACGAATTGACACTCTTTTCGACCACTTATTCGTTTCTGGGTCACGGAGGAGAGGAGGACACAGGAGTCAAGGAGAGGACAGACTTTTTCCCAGATTGTTTGAGTTGTGATAAGGACCTAGCCTGACAACTCACACTAAATTCTTCCTTTGCAGTCATTTGCTACATACTTTAGTCTGAGACTGCCATCAAGTATTTTGTGGTGACGAGAGGCACGAGGGGCTTGTACAAAACAAAGTCATCAGCGATTGGATCATGTTTAACCAATCAGAGTATCAAAGCCAATGACGAAATTTCCAGATCCAGACTGATGTCGTTGGGCGGGGCGGGGTGGGGCGGGGCGGGGCGGGGTGGGCCATAGCGTTTGGCCGGAGCAAGGAGTCTGGGTAGCCAGGCAAATAAGGACCTGGATGTCCGTCAATATTTTGTCCACTGTTGAGCAGGGCACACATTTTCTGATCCTCCTCTAAAAGCAAACACCTCAAAAACACACACAGATGCGCGCGAGCGTGTGAGTGAAAGAGAAAGATACAGACAGAGAAAGAGAGTGTGTGTGTGAGCTAGAGACAGAGGTGAGTGTTTGTGTGTGTGACACGTAATTCTAGCCTAATGAAAGATAAACAGTGTAGCCTAGGGGAGTGTGTCTAGGTTGAACTGAGTCACCTAGGCTTTTAATTATGGCTGCATTTAGACAGGCAGCACTATTCTGCTATTTTTTCCACTAATTGGTCTTTTGACCAATCACATCAGATCTTGTCAAACTGGGATGCCTGTGTAAACACAAACTATGACTGAGGGGGTCAGCTATGGCTCAAACACCTTACTAACACACACACACACACACACACACACACACACACACACACACACAAACAAACACACACAAACACTGCCTCATTGTAGGATGATCACCCATCATGTGGAGGTCCCATTCTTCTGTCCTCACATTATGGCCCTTCTGGTCAGACACCTGCAACCAAACCTGTCCCATCTCATCACACCAACCAGCCAGGTGCATCAAACCTCCCTGAAGCCTGCCACCCATCCAGCTATTTAGACCCAAAATGATTGGGAATTAGGGTCACAGCTAAGTATGTGTTGATGGGTGTGTACATATATTTATACATGTACTGCATGTCTTATGGCTGTTTACCTGACAGTGCACATGTGTCTATAATGATTGTGGGTGTATGCCTTTGTGTGTGTGAATCTGAGTGTGTGGCTTTGAGGTCTGAGAGAAAAAGAGCCTTCTAATTAACCTTCTTACCTAATGAAAGCCTATAGCCGATATAACAAAACAATACCTTTGCATTGAATATTGTTTAGATAATCAAATATTTAGGGCCTAAGTAAGACTTAAATAAACCATTCCCAGAATCAATTATACAGTAGGCTGCAACAACAGGCAACATTTATTTAGTAGGCTACTCCATTTTACGCTTTATATGGCCTGCGTGTGGTCTAATGAATCAAAGCCTGAATTAATGTAATAATTAACTGATAATTAACTGAATTATCAAAAACAATTAGGCCTACCTGTTTGCACTTTGTGCTGGCTGCGTGTCCATCTACCGCGTTGTTGTCCTTCCAAACTGGGGATTTCATTCGCGCACCACCTGTTTCCACGACGGTGTTATAGCCTATTCCCTTATCATAACCTCTCTTTTTATTTATCCGGCTAGGCATAAGTTAGCCATTTTCGATTGAGCTAGGCTATCCAGGGAAAGTACATTTGCCAACGTGTTGTATTCTCATGTGGGAGAGGGAACACAAGCTCTGCACGTGGACAAATTAGAACATTTTAGCGTCACACAAATAAGGCACAGTTCCCAGCTCCACACACTCTCAATGCATGCGTGGTTGGTAGCCTGATGTCTGCCTCGCCACTAACAGAATGGAATTCACAACACAATGCAACACAACAAGCTCCTAGTCGTTTTTTGTGTATTATCTTGATTTTAAATGTTTCCGACCCGCAATGTAATTCTTCTGAACCGCGAGCCGACCCACAGGTTGAAAGAATGTTTTCATTCCACCCACCAGCTGATTTTTTCGCGGCTCACCAGCGGGAACCGTGGTTATCAGACCCCATGCAGTGGGGGTAAGTGGGTAAAAGTGTGAGAGAGAAGAGGGAATGAGCAAGGGAGGAAAGGGGGTCAACCGCACCTGTTTGCAGGTTCTCTTTCTCTATGCTTTTCCTTTTCACACTCTATCCTTCTTTGTCCACTTTTCCCTGTTGACAGGTGAGCCCTGACTTTTAGCCTCTGACCCTAACATCAGCTCGGCTTCTCTGGGTGGCTAGTGGCCTGACTTAACTCTAACCCTAACCCTGATCAACGGCAGCTGTCTCCGTCAGAGTGACCACAGACCCTGGGAACCAGAGAGGACTGGCTACCTGGATCATTAGTAGCTGTAGTCCCGTGTAGCTCAGTTAGTAGAGCATGGCGCTTGCAATGCCAGGGTTGTGGGTTCGATTCCCACGGGGGACCAGTATGAAAATGTATGCACTCACTAACTGTAAGTCGCTCTGGATAAGAGCGTCTGCTAAATGACTCAAATGTAATTACACAGCTTCTACTGAGGAGAGAGAAGAGAGGATACATCTATACTTGCAATCCAGGGGAATGAGTTGTCTAATGAAAAACAAGCTGCTTGTTTGAGTTCTCCTCTCTCCACCTCTCCTTGTCCATAAACTGTTCTAAATGTTCTCTGTAATTAAAATGTTGTCTATACAGACTTGTGATTATAACCAATCTTCACATCATCTCACCCACTCTCCTCTCCCTCTCCTCAGTAGAAGCTGTGTAATGAGCCAGGTAGCCAGTCCTCTCAGGTTCCCAGCATCTGTGGTTACTCTGACTGAGACAGCTGCCATTGACCCCAAGGTCATGGTTAGGGTTAGGTCAGGGCACTGGCCACACAGATAAGCCCAGCTGATGTTAGGATCAGAGGCTAGATCTATGATGCTGAAGGGTAACAATTGATATTGTCTTGCCAGATCTACACCCATACAGTAAATTACTCTTCTGATCCTTAGACTACTGTTCTTCAGTCATGGTCCTGAGGACTCATAAGGTGTGCATATGTTTTTCTAGCCCAGCAACTAATACACCTGATTCAGCTAACTGACTTATCACAAGCCTGTGTGGCTCAGTTGGTAGAGCATAGTGTAGTTGAATCTGTTTATTAGTACTCTACTAGCTTTGAGAAAAATACCAGATTAAAACACAGCCATATGCTAAAACCTGATTACATATTACGTACCCAACTGCTCCCGGACGTCAATTAAGGCAGCCCCCTGCACCTGTCTGATTCAGAGAGGTTGGGTTAAATTCGGAAGGCACATTTCGGTTGAATGCATTCAGTTGTGCTACTGACTAGGTTTTCCCTTGTTTTAACTGTTTGTGTGTGCGGAAGCAGCCAGATCGCTCAAGATTGACTTCGAAATTGGACATCTGTCAATATCCTGAGGACGTCGGGAAATGCCTTCAGACCGGCCACTAATGGCAACTGTGAGCGGTATAACCATCAAGTAGTCTTGGGTTTTGCTAGGGCATGGTGGATCGGCGTAATCCCAACACTCTGGATCTGAAGATTGCGTGTTCAATCCCAGTGGTATCTTTAACCCTTAACCCTTTGACACGTACCGACAAATGGGTGTGATCATTCTACAGTGGTCCCTGCAGTGTACGCTCAAACCATTGTGATTAGAATGCTTATTTAGAATGTCCAGTTTCGATTGACACAACAGTCAGCATTTGAGCAGGCCACACTGTTTTTTCACAGAAACATTTTGCATTTTGCACAAACACAGTTTATTTTGGGATGCATTGTTCAGACATTCACAGAAGTAGCAACAGCATAACACAATCATCCAAACCGGAAAATGTAGGCTACATTAGTCCTAGCGCTAACTGAGGAAACACAAGCGGTCATATTTAGCTATCTCTTGGCTGACAGAAACCACAATATTAATTAGTTAATAGCAATTAGCTACAATTTACAATTCATCACATCACAGTTGAGCTCACCATTGATCGAAATAATTTAGTAAAACACTTTCTAGAAATCTAAAGTAATCCGACGAAGGGTTGTTTGTGCGCGCCACCATGTTTGTTTTTTCCGCGTCAACCAAAGATAAGAAGAGGAGACAAGATGAGTTTGGTCTATTTGCAGTAGGCATGTTGAAGGGGGTGTGTCGTCTACGATCATTCACTTCCAGAAGTTTACTCGAAAGATGAGTGAACCATTCCTCATTTTGTTATGACATCTTTGGTCTGACAGACGTTTACGTGACACCCAGAATGCATTGTATAATGTCAACAAACATGGCGCCAAACATAGCTGGCAAATAGCTTAGCATTAGCTCATCATAATCTGTACAACCTTCCAAAAAGTATTTTACACACATCATATGGGTCCATTACAATCTATGCAATAATCGGAATGCATGATTGGTCACCAGTACTTGAAAACATGTGAATAAAACTGTAAATACATTATGCTCCATACATACATACTGTATGCTACAGTAGAAACGACAACACAATATATAGAAAATAAGGCACTTACTTTGATAGGAACGCACACATGTCCAAAGTTATTATTTGTAAGGAAAACAACAGTGAAAGCAATGCGAGCGGCATCCAAAAAATGTGCTACGGGAAAAAAGTTAGTGCAAGACTGTGCAAATGTCTGCATACTTGATCTGCGGAAACACTGTGGAAGTGCTTGGGCTCACCTCGAAGAGAGAAGTTAGTCCGGCTCAGTACATCCTCAAACATAAATTGTCTGCAACAGTGAAATGGGTTACTGTCACGCCCTGGCTCTGGGGACACTTGTATGTTGAGCCAGGGTGTGCATTTCATTTGTTTATCTAGTATGTGTATTTCTATGTTGGCCTGAGTGGCTCCCAATCAGAGGCAACGAGTGTCAGCTGTCGTTGGTTGTCTCTGATTGGGAGCCATATTTAAACTGTCTGTTTCCCATTTGTGTTTGTGGGATCTTGTTTCTAGTCTGTAGTGTTAGACCGTGAACTGTCACGTTTTCGTTTTGTCGTTTTGATCGTGTCTCTAATAAAGAATATGTTTGCCTGCAACGCTGCGCCTTGGTCCTCATCTCTGTTCGACGATCGTGACAGAAGATCCCACCAAGACTGGACCAAGCAGCAAGTCCAGGAGCCAGCGCCTGAGAGATCTCTAGCGGATCTCCTTCGCCTCCTCGACTGGGTCAAGCCATGTGAGGAAGAGAGGGGCTTGACGTGGAGGCAGAAGGGCGATAGGCTGGCGAGGAGCATGGAGACCTGGTCCACGGGTAGGAGTGAAGCCCATACATTTTTTAGGGGGGGGCTAACGCCGTGGACGACGGGGCAGCAGGAGGCCGCCAGGTTACGGGAGTCACTGGTCACCAGGGGGAAGGAGGATGTAGAGGCACGGCGAGAGGTACTGGCGTGTGTTGCCAGTCCGGTCCGGCCTGTTCCTGATCCCCACGTAGGGCCAGTGGTGTGTGTTCCCAGTACGGTCCGGCCTGTTCCTGCCACTCGCACCAAGTCAGTGGTGCGCGTCGTCAGCCCGGTCCGGCCCATTCCTGCTCCCCGCACCAAGTCAGTGGTGCGTTTCGTCAGCCCAGCTCGGCCCGTTCCTGCTCCCCGCACCAAGTCAGGGGTGCGCTTCGTCAGCCCGGCAAGGCCCGTTCCTGCTCCCCGCACCAAGTCAGGGGTGCGCTTCGTCAGCCCGGCAAGGCCCGTTCCTGCTCCCCGCACCAAGTCAGTGGTGCGCTTCGTCAGCCCGGTCCGGCCCGCTCCTGCTCCCCGCACCAAGTCAGTGGTGCGTTTCGTCAGCCCGGCGCGGCCCGCTCCTGCTCCCCACACCAAGCCAGTGGTGTGCGTCGTCAGTCCGGCACGGCCCGTGCCTGTTCCACCGGTGGCTGGTCCGGCACCGGTCAGATGCTTCACGCCGGAGCTAGAGCAATCCGCTCCACCAGTGTGCAGTCCAGCTCCGGCCAGCGGGGCCAGACCGGACCAGGCGTACTTTGGGGGGTTGGAGAGGGAGCGGATCCGCCGCCTAAGCGGAGTGCCCACCCGGTCCCTCCCCTGTGGTGTTTGGTGGGCGCGGTCGGAGTCCGCGCCTTTAGGGGGGGGTACTGTAACGCCCTGGCTCTGGGGACACTTGTATGTTGAGCCAGGGTGTGCATTTCATTTGTTTATCTAGTATGTGTATTTCTATGTTGGCCTGAGTGGCTCCCAATCAGAGGCAACGAGTGTCAGCTGTCGTTGGTTGTCTCTGATTGGGAACCATATTTAAACTGTCTGTTTCCCATTTGTGTTTGTGGGATCTTGTTTCTAGTCTGTAGTGTTAGACCGTGAACTGTCACGTTTTTGTTTTGTCGTTTTGATCGTGTCTCTAATAAAGATTATGTTTGCCTGCAACGCTGCGCCTTGGTCCTCATCTCTGTTCGACGATCGTGACAGTTACTTCTATGCGAACTAATGAGGAGGCAGAACACACCTCAATTCAAACTGTTGTTAGAAAATAAAACTTGTTAGAAAATAATTTGAAATTGACAAGTTCAAACATAGCCTATAGATAATTAGCAGGCAGCATGTCTTGGTTTCAGGGCAGCGCGGGTTAACTGTCTTGTTGCGTAACAATCCCATTTTGGAACAGTGAGTGCAATCTGACATCACGCTGGGGCAACCGTTGGAGATATTTGGAACTCACCCGTGAAAAGGTTAACCTAACCATTCGGAATGAATGGCTAAACTTAATGTTTTAACCCTATCCAAACCTATCCTTTAACTTAGAAATGTTATGTTTGGAGAAAAGTGCAAAAACGTCTAATTCTGCAATGAGACTGTGAGAGGTTGTTAGCGGAAGTGCATGTGTGTGTATGTGTGTGTGTGTGCAGTCTCCTAACAACAGAACTTTGGAAGCGTTTTGTCCCTGCGTTAACAAGGTGTCTCACTGCAGCGCTTGTTCATTCACTCTCTCCCTCGCTCTTTCCTGTTGTTTGCCGGCACTGTTGTTGGGGAAATCAATGTTCGGCATTGGTTCTCTCTTTGTTTGATTTACGAGCTCACAGATTCATTTAAAAGCCATTGTTCTCTTCTGATGAATACGCTGGCCATTTCCCTAGCCCTGCTATAGCGGTAGCAGACACACACCACCAACAGACACACACACATACACACACACACAAACACCACAAACACATACACCACAAACACACACAGCACAAACACACACACCACAAACAGATACACACACACACACACACACACCACCAACACACACACCACAAACAGACACACACCACAAACAGACACACACACACATTAACTCACACACAAACACACACACACACACACACACACAAACACCACAAACAGATACACACACACCACAAACACACACACCACAAACAGACACACACACACACACACACCACAAACACACAAACACACACACACACACACACCACAAACAGACACACCCACACACACATACACACACACATACACACACACACACACACACACACCACAAACACACACACACACACCACAAACACACACACCACAAAACACACACACACACACACACACACACACACACACACACACACACACACACACACATACACACACACACACACACACACCACAAACATACACACCACAAACAGACACACACACACACACGTCCCACACTTCTCCACTCAGTCTCTTGTCGTCCACCCTCACACACACTCCACCAGCCATCAATCACCAGTGATGGAGGGACAGATTGTTATCGTGGCAACCATATTAACCCAGCGACAGCCTTATCCTCTGCTGCATTAAGAGCAGTGTTTTTTTTGGAACACTCTTATAAACATGACACATGGAATTTTGACTTGGGAAAACCAGTGCCACTCAGATAAATATATTGAATAGCACATGGTTACATCTATATCGTATGTTATTTCTTGAATGTCTAGTGCGCTCAGGTATGTTGATACATTTTTAGTATTATTTGAGGGGCACACATCACGAGCAAAGCAATTTTTATAATTTTATTTCACCTGGAAAGTCTGATTAGGCTTAGCTGTACCACAGCCTCTGCCATAGAAACAAACGGAGCATGGCTTTGTGTCCATGGTTGCACCTTTACAATACAGAAACCACTCGTCTCTAGCTCAAACTGTTCAAAACGAAATACCTATTACAGTTTTTCTCCATTGGTTTGGCTCATTTCTTGAAACAGAAATTACATTCTCAAAACTCTAAGATCATTTGGCAAAACAGTCTTACAGTTCAGCACAACACTATAGCTCACTTGCAAAAGCTCATATCTCTCCTAAAACTGTTCACTCATGCTTCAAAACTAAATTCCTTTCCCATATAAGGAGTCAGTGCCACGAAAATGGCAAAGATCCTTCTCAATTGCTTTGGCTCATTTCTTGAAACAGACCGGACGTTCTCAACACTCTTGGTGCTTTAGCCAAAATAACGTGGATGGTTCGGCACAACACCATGGTTCACCTGCAAAAGCTCATACCTCTCCCAAAACAGTTCACGCATGTGTCAAAACTAAATTTCCTTCTCATTTAAACAGTCAGTGCCCCCCAAAATGCTTCGTCCCTTTGGCATTGTGTAAGCACTGCAAGTCAAAATGTTTAGATGTTTTGTCACTATGGCAGAGGACCATTGAAATATCCCTCATGTCCACCTTTCAGTCTTAGCCCAGTCCTTCATTGACAATGGTTACTGTACTGTTTTTTGTCTAGCTAACAGAATACAATTGTGTATAAAACTGAAAAAAATAAATAGGATTTTAGGGTAAGAGTAGCCTCCAAGGTTTGACATCACACATTGCACTCATACTGCCAAGGAAATTGTAACCATTATCATTCACACACATAAAGTAACTTCCATACATCAGAGTAAAAAGAAAATGTATACAGCATAATATACTGTAATATAAACACACAAACAAAAAACTATGAAAATTATATGCAGCCTACAGTGCTGTAAATAAAGCTGGAGTTTCACAACTAACAGTTCTTCACTGGTCGCTGTCCTCACCCTCCTGGCCATCCACACGCTGCTGTCTGTCTGGCCACAGATTCTCGTCCACATCACAGCGTATATTCTCCCTTGCGATGCAACGAGGGAAGAAACGGCGTGCATGTCGCAACCATCCCCTACACTGATCTCCTGTAATATCCTCACACGCAGCGTCCATTGCATGGAGCAGGGACCTCTGATCTTGAGCCCGATGCTCATACACTCTCCACCTCCAAGCGGAGAAATACTCCTCAATAGGATTGAGGAAAGGAGAGTAAGGTGGTAGGAACACCATGACCATCCTTGGATGAGTAGTGAACCAGGCCCTGATGAGCGGGCCACGGTGGAAATTCACATTGTCCCATACAATGACATATTGTGGTAGGTGAGGCCCTACGAGACCGCTCTCATTTTCAGGGATCAAATCAACATGAAGGCGGTCCAAGAAGATGAGGAGCTTCTGTGTATTGTATGGGCCAAGACTGGGGATGTGAGTGGCCACACCATTCTCCGATATGGCAGCACACATAGTTATATTGCCCCTCGCTGGCCTGGGACATCCACCATGGCCCGGTGGCCAATAATATTACGGCCACGTCTTCGGCCCTTGGCCAGGTTGAAGCCAGCTTCATCCACAAACACGAGGATGTGATGGGTCTCGTTTCCTTCCAATGCCATTATTCTCTACAATAGCGTAAAAAAAGAAAACATCAAATCAGTCATACAGAAGAGTCATACACTACAGTTACAGACAATTACATAGGAATGTTCTATGTTCTCCACAAGTTCAATATACTACTGGCCACTACTCCAGTGGTTCCAAACCTGGGGTACATGTACCCCTATGCAGAGGTACTACAGGGGGTATTTGACAGAAAGGGGAGGGGGGAAATCATCAATGACTAGACTTACTGAAATGTTACAGTAAAACCCACAGTATTAGATAGATTTACATGGGAGGCACTAATTGCAGCTCTTTGACCCCTTTTCTTATTGTATGTTATATTCTTCAAAATAAGGATTATAATGATAATTGCATCATACAGTAAGCTGCAGTTTTTAGGCGAAATGTTGAAGTCAGATAAATCAAATACTTCCATACCTGGATTACCTGGATACACAAATCAGGTAAAGTGGGTACTGAAGCCAAAAAAAGTTTGGGAACCACTGCTTAATTGTAAAAATGTTATAATGATGGACAACCAGTAACTGACTTACATGTACATACTGGTACCGCAGCTCTTTCACTCTATCAGAGTTCCTCTCAAATGGTACCCTGTAAATTTGCTTCATTGTCATCTGATGCTTCTTCAATATCCGGTCTATTGTGGAGATGCTTATAGAGTTGACATTTTGGAATATGGCATTGTCTTGTAGGATTGCAGCGCGGATCTGTCTCAATGTGATGGCATTATTTGCCATCACCATGTTACAGATCTCTTGTTCTTGTTGTTCATTGAGAAGTTTTCCTCTGCCACCTGTGCAAGGTTGTCGTCCAATCCTAGATATAGAAGTCAAAGGACAACACTCCATTCGTAATGTATACCTTATGTATTCCTTACAGAATGAGTTACCTATGTAATTGTATTGTTGTTTTACTTACAGTAACTTTACCACAATTCTAATGCATCACTGCACAGTGACTGGAATACTACTGTAAACTGTATCATCAATACTGTAGAAAATAAACTATTCCATAGTTTATTTTCTCCAATGTTTTTCTTGTCATTTTTAGTATCATAACATCCCATTGAGGTAAGATATTACTGTAGGCCTATCACACACACACACTAAATGAATAGGTAAATATGTAAATAAATATATTTCTTGCTCTATGCACAGTGTCCTGTCCTATACAACATATAATTCCATCATTGACTGACTACATACCTGTTTTCCCTGCGAAAGGTTTGGATGATGGAGGAGACTGTTGAGCGAGGCACATTAGGCTGCACTCGGCGACCTGCCTCCGCCATTGTGAGGCCATGGTTGATGACATGGTCTATAATTGTGGCCCGAATTTCATCCGGGACAGCATGGTGTCTTCGTGCTCCTCGGCCTCTTCCCCCTATTCCACCACCACGCACCCTTACTCCTCCTCCTCCTCTTCTTCTTCTTCCTCTTCCTCGAGCAGGCAGTTGCCCTTGTTCATTTACTTGGCCAGGTGCCTCCATGTTCAGAAATTGTACTGGTCCTGCATGGTCAAGCTCTTTACATACATGTTTGGCAGCATTCACAGTCATGGACAGCACCTGTCAGGTAACTAAACATACTGTTTGATTGGTCATCTGAGATGTGTGAAACTCCTCCTTCGTTAGTCAAGTTCTAGTTTCACCTGACTGTCAATTGCTGTAATAAATTTATCAAATGTTCCAAGGGATTCATATATGGTATTCATGGTATTATGTTCTTGACTAATTTTGACAATTGAACAGACTATTGTGCATTTGATGACTTATACAATGAAATGACGCTGACACGTTTTGGAGCGAACAACCATTAGACTGAGAATCAACAATCAGTTTAGATCAACAAGATCTATTCACTTGGAAATTGTGCTAAATGTAGGCTACCTGTACTTAATCATTTGCAAAGATGTACTGAGACATTGAGACATGTACTTAGACATTTGCAATTTGATGAAATGAATGAGAAATTCAATTCTGTTGTGAACAATTGCCAAGTGGTTTGGAGGTTTGTCCATGTAGTTTTGAGAATGTAATTTCTGTTTCAAGAAATGAGCCAAACCAATGGAGAAAAACTGTAATACATTACAGTTTTTTTCAATTGCTAACATGCATTGGTGAAAACTGAAGTCACATTGTCAAAACTCTTCACACAGTCAGTGAAACAGAAGTGTATGTCGACCAAACTGTGAATCATTTTTCATTGCTTTCACACAAAATGCATTCAATGACCACAATCTCCGAAATCCATGAACTCTTTTCTCATTCATACTCCACCACCTGCAAAACTTACATTTGCAGCACGTTTTCAAATGCTAACACATTGTTTCCAAAACTGTTAAAAACACATTAAAAACAGAATGATGGCAAATGTTGTGCATTTCTGCATTAACCAGATTGAAACATATAGAAAATCTTAGCAGAATATTGAATCATTTCAAACACAGCTGATTGTAATTTCAGCTGAAAGCCTACCCAAGTGTCCTGTTTTTAGTCTCGTTACCAAACAGACAAAAGAGGACGGCTTCGGAATGATTTAGTTTGGAAACATGGATCAAGGAAGACAGGTTGGTGGGGAAAGAAGAGTGGCAGGGAGAGGGAGAATGCGTGGAGGACAAAGGAGAGGAAGACCAAGAGCGGTGGTCTCTGATGAGATAAGGGTCACAATTATTGACCATGTTGTAAACCTTGGTCTCTCTTTGAGAGAGGCCAGTTTAAGGGTGCAACCAAATCTGCAGCGTTCCCTTTGAGAGAGGCCAGTTTAAGGGTGCAACCAAATCTGCAGCGTTCGACACTTGCATCAATAGTTCGAATTTTCCGGCAAAATAACAGGTGTGATGTGCATCCTTCAATGATAATTGAACTACATATTACAGTACAATACAGTATGTTCACATTTTTACATGTACTGACATTTTGAAATACACTGCTCAAAAAAATTAAGGGAACACTAAAATAACACATCCTAGATCTGAATGAATGAAATAATCTTATTAAATACTTTTTTCTTTACATAGTTGAATGTAGTGACAACAAAATCACACAAAAATTATCAATGGAAATCAAATTTATCAACACATGGAGGTCTGGATTTGGAGTCACCCTCAAAATTAAAGTGGAAAACCACACTATAGGCTGATCTAACTTTGATGTAATGTCCTTAAAACAAGTCAAATGAAGCTCAGTAGTGTGTGTGGCCTCCACGTGCCTTTTTGACCTCCCTACAACGCCTGGGCATGCTCCTGATGAGGTGGCGGATGGTCTCCTCCCAGACCTGGACTAAAGCATCCGCCAACTCCTGGACAGTCTGTGGTGCAACGTGGCGTTGGTGGATGGAGCGAGACATGATGTCCCAGATGTGCTCAATTGGATTCAGGTCTGGGGAACGGGCAGGCCAGTCCATAGCATCAATGCCTTCCTCTTGCAGGAACTGCTGACACACTCCAGCCACATGAGGTCTAGCAATGTCTTGCATTAGGAGGAACCCAGGGCCAACCGCACCAGCATATGGTCTCACAAGGGGTCTGAGGATCTCATCTCGGTACCTAATGGCAGTCAGGCTACCTCTGGCGAGCACATGGAGGGCTGAGTGGCCCCCCAAAGAAATGCCACCCCACACCATGACTGGCTCAGTGTGAACCTGCTTTCATCTGTGAAGAGCACAGGGTGCCAGTGGCGAATTTGCCAATCTTGGTGTTCTCTGGCGAATGCCAAACGTCCTGCACGGTGTTGGGCTGTAAGCACAACGCCCACCTGTGGAAGTCGGGCCCTCATACCACCCTCATGGAGTCTGTTTCTGACCGTTTGAGCAGACACATGCGCATTTGTGGCCTGCTGGTGGTCATTTTGCAGGGCTCTGGCAGTGCTCCTCCTGCTCCTCCTTGCACAAAGACGGAGGTAGCAGTCCTGCTGCTGGGTTGTTGCCCTCCTCCTATGGCCTCCTCCACGTCTCCTGATGTATTGGCCTGTCTCCTGGTAGCGCCTCCATGCTCTGGACACTATGCTGACAGACACAGCAAACCTTCTTGCCACAGCTTGAATTGATGTGCTATCCTGGATGAGCTGCACTACCTGAGCCACTTGTGTGTGTTGTAGACTCCATCTCATGCTACCACTAGAGTGAAAGCACCGCCAGCATTCAAAAGTGACCAAAACATTAGCCAGGAAGCATAGGAACTGAGAAGTGGTCTGTGGTCACCAACTGCAAAAACCAGTCCTTTATTGGGGGTGTCTTGCTAATTGCCTATAATTTCCACCTGTTGTCTATTCCATTTGCACAACAGCATGTGAAATGTATTGTCAATCAGTGTTGTTTCCTAAGTGGACAGTTTGATTTCACAGAAGTGTGATTGACTTGGATTTACATTGTGTTGTTTAAGTGTTCCCTTTATTTTTTTGAGCAGTGTATATTGATTGTTTTGTGTTTTTCAGTAGGATACAAGGGTTGCCTCCCACAGGATGGAGAGCCAGAATGTTATCAGATGCGCAGGAAATTGCCATTGTTGACATGGTAATTGGCAACAATGCAATAAAACTGCGGGAGAGCTGGTAGACAATATCATTTTTGGGAATGTGAATAAGGTCAGCACTACGGCAATTGCCAGAGTCCTTGAGAAACATAAAAATAAGGATGAAGCAGTTGTACACTCTACCCTTTGAGAGAAATGGTGAACGTGTGAAAGAACTCCGGTATCAATATGTCCGGGTAAGATGTCTGTTCAATAACCGAACAGGGTACATACACAGCTATGCATAATTTAAAGTACTGTAAAACTGTGGATTTGCTGTATTTTAGAGAGTAATGGAGATGGAAGCCAGGCAAACTGCACATACATTCATCTTTGTTGATGAAGCTGGATTCAACCTGGCAAAAACACGCCGCAGGGGGAAGAAATGTGATTGGACAGAGAGCAACCATGGATGTCCCAGGCCAGAGAGGAGCTAACATCACAATGTGTGCAGCACTGTCCAATGATGGTTTGCTGTTACACAAACCACTCATTGGCCCCTAAAATACAGACAGCTCATTTATTTTCTGGATGACCTGCATAATCGACTTGTGCCAGCGGAGGAGAGAGGGGCAAGAAACTCCCCTACCTTCGATGTTGTGTGGGATAATGTGGCATTCCACCACTCTGCTGCAGTCACAGACTGGTGTGCTGCACATCCCAGGATGTCAGTACTATTCCTGCCTCCATACTCCCCCTTCCTAAACTCCATAGAGGAGTTTTTCTCTGCATGAAGGTGGAAGGTTTATGACCACCATCCACATGACCAGATGTCCTTACTGGATGCCATGAATGCGGGTTGTGGAGACACTTCTCCTGAAGACTGCCAGGGTTGGATTAGACATTCCAGAAGATACTTTCCAAGATGCATCGCCAGGGAAGAAATAAGATGTGATGTTGATGAGAACTTGTGGCCAAATGCAGGAGAGAGGGAGGCTCTGTCTTAGCCGGCCGTGACCGAGAGACCCATGGGGCGGCGCACCATTGGCCCAGCGTCGTCCAGGGTAGGGGAGGGAATGGCCGGCAGGGATGTAGCTCAGCTGGTAGAGCATGGCGTTTGCAACGCCAGGGTTGTGGGTTTGATTCCCACGGGGGGCCAGTATGAAAATAAATAAATAAATTATGTATGCACTCAATAAATGTAAGTCGCTCTGGATAAGAGCGTCTGCTAAATGACTAAAATGTAAATGTAAATGTAACTAGAACCCTCACAGAACTGTACAGTATGAGTCAGTATACCATACATGTTGTTGATGTTTTTCTTGTTGTAATTATTATTGCAGTACTCTAGCTACAGTCAAGCTGCTTATGGTGAAAAGTCTTGTTCGTACATAGGTCAAACTAGCTTTGAATTTCCTGTCTTTATCTGCTTCAGACAAAAGCTAATATAAAACAGAATTTGGGAAACAATCTCATACAGTGAGGGAAAAAAGTATTTGATCCCCTGCTGATTTTGTACATTTGCCCACTGACAAAGAAATGATCAGTCTATAATTTTAATGGTAGGTTAATTTGAACAGTGAGAGACAGAATAACAACAACAAAAATCCAGAAAAACGCATGTCAAAAATGATATAAATTGATTTGCATTTTAATGAGGGAAATAAGTATTTGACCCCTCTGCAAAACATGACTCAGTACTTGGTTGCAAAACTCTTGTTGGCAACCACAGAGGTCAGATGTTTCTTGTAGTTGGCCACCAGGTTTGCACACATCTCAGGAGGGATTTTGTCCCACTCTTTTTTGCAGATCTACTCCAAGTCATTAAGGTTTCGAGGCTGATGTTTGGCAACTCGAACCCTCAGCTCCCTCCACAGATGTTCTATGGGATTAAGGTCTGGAGACTGGCTCGGCCACTCCAGGACCTTAATGTGCTTCTTCTTGAGCCACTCCTTTGTTGCCTTGGCCGTGTGTTTTGGGTCATTGTCATGCTGGAATACCCATCCACGACCCATTTTCAATGCCCTGGCTGAGGGAAGGAGGTTCTCACCCAGAATTTGACGGTACATGGCCCCGTCCATCGTCCCTTTGATGCGGTGAAGTTGTCCTGTCCCCTTAGCAGAAAAACACCCCCAAAGCATAATGTTTCCACCTCCATGTTTGACGGTGGGGATGGTGTTCTTGGGGTCATGGGCAGCATTCCTCCTCCTCCAAACACGGCAAGTTGAGTTGATGCCAAAGAGCTTGATTTTGGTCTCATCTGACCACAACACTTTCACCCAGTTCTCCTCTGAATCATTCAAATGTTCATTGGCAAACTTCAGACGGGCCTGTATATGTGCTTTCTTGAGCAGGGGGACCTTGTGGGAGCTGCAGGATTTCAGTCCTTCAAGGCGTAGTGTGTTACCAATAGTTTTCTTGGTGACTATGGTCCCAGCTGCCTTGAGATCATTGACAACATCCTCCTGTGTAATTCTGGGCTAATTCCTCACCATTCTCATGATCATTGCAACTACACGAGGTGAGATCTTGCATGGAGCCCCAGGCCGAGGGAGATTGACAGTTATTTTGTGTTTCTTCCATTTTCGAATAATTGCACCAACTGTTGTCACCTTCTCACCAACCTTCTTGGTGATGGTCTTGTAGCCCTTTCCAGCCTTGTGTAGGTCTACAATCTTGCCCCTGACATCATTGGAGAGCTCTTTGGTCTTGGCCATGGTGGAGAGTTTGGAATCTGATTGATTGATTGCTTCTGTGGACAGGTGTCTTTTATACAGGTAACAAACTGAGATTAGGAGCACTCCCTTTAAGAGTGTGCTCCTAATCTCAGCTCGTTACCAGTATAAAAGACACCTGGGAGCCAGAAATCTTTCTGATTGAGAGGGGGTCAAATACTTATTTCCCTCATTAAAATGCAAATCAATTTATAACATTTTGACATGCGTTATTTCTGGATTTTGTTGTTGTTATTCTGTCTCTCACTGTTCAAATAATCCTACCATTAAAATTAGAAAGGGGATCAAATACTTTTTTCCCTCACGGTATTTGATAGGGCCCCCCTTAGAGCTGTTTATTAACCATTATTTTACCAGGCATATTGACGGAAAACATTACTTTCTCTTGTACACTAAGGACCCGGGGAAGAGTTGCAGGGGAGAGGGGAAGAGAAGAATGTGCCTATTTGAAAGCTAGAAAAAAATGAGTCGCTATCCATATGTTAATTTTTTTAAAGTAGCTCTCATGCTAGAAAAGGTTGGAGACCCCTGCACTAGACAAACTGTAAGGTCTTACAATTACATAACTAGTTTATTAACTATATAATGTTTTAAATATGCATACATTTGCATAAAAGGAATACATTTTTTTTTTTTAAGCATTTAAACTACCCTTTCTCCAGAACCACTGGACCATTCTTTACAAAACTTGGTAGACAGCGTCTATGGATAAGGATTTCAATATCCAATGATCTATCACTTGCAGGAGTGTAGCTCAAACAAGATGGTCACTCTGAACCAATCAAATCAAATCACATTTTATTTGTCACATGCGCCGAATACAACAGGTGTAGACCTTAACGTGAAATGCTTATTTACAAGCCCAGTATTAAGAAAATAGAGATAAGAAAATATTTCCTAAATAAACTAAAGTAAAAAATAAATGTTTCTAGGAGTGTGTCCTGTCAAATAACTTCTTATAAATTGTTGTATCACCACATTACTTGGTATGCAGATTCAGGTCTATTTCATGTGTCAACCCCTACTTCCATCTCATGATTGTGTTGTTATTAGCATATGCCTGTCTCTTGACCTGTTTCACTCGGGATTAAGAAAGTTGGCACACATTGTCAGTGTAAGAAAATGTACTAAAGGTAGCCTGTAGAATATGGTTCTGATTGTCAGAGGAGGGTGAGCCACTGTGTCTCCACGGTTTGCCAGAGCCCAATGAGAGCCAGGAAAATGTGTGGTTAATTAAATGTGTGCTTAATAATACAAATATGGCAAACGAATTCCTTCTATGAACCAAAAATTCTGCCTGAAGAATCTAAGAATGAACTGCTTGGTGTAGCTTTGTTGTCAGAGAAAATTCGTAAGGGAGTGAGTGATCTCTGTCAGCAACCAAAACAACAATATGCATTAACATGTTTTCGTTATTTGGGTTATGGGGGGACCCAATGGCCGGCATTTATATGCCCTCCAAAGAAAGGTTGGTGGACCAAGATTCAAAGGTCAGATTAGGAAGGAAGAGGTGGTGTTTGCTCAGTTGTGCATAGGACATTGTACATTGAACTCCTCATCTGGTTGGCAAGCATTTGAATGGTTTGTGTACGTAGTGTATGGTTGATGAAACAGTGAAGCATGTATTGATGTATTGTTGTAAGTACCTGTATGTGGAAGAGGGAAAGATTCATGAGTAGGGTAATTGAGGTTGGACGGGGATGTGGGGGTTGGAAGGGATTTGTGGGATTGGTGAGGGTTTGTTAGAAGTTAGTTGGGCTCTTTCTATTTTATTAGAAGTACAGGACTAGGTAGGAGGGTTTTGTTTTTCTTGATGTTTGTTTCTTTACTCACTTAGTCTGTAAACTGTGATTGACTACACACTCCAGTGCAGTTGGAAACGGCATGCACCTATAACGTTTGTGGACCGCCATAATACCATAGAAGAAGACCGTTTTTTGCATAGGCGAGTAAATACCATACTGTAACGTTAGGATATCGCCATCAAATATTTGATTATTATAGCAGTGTTGAATGTCCAAACTGAAATAGCTATTATGTTAAGTTAAGAATTATCTAAGATAAAAAGTTGTTGCTTTGTTTGTTGAAACTGTCGTTGGGCAGTACCGGTTATTAATGTTAGCTAGCTAGCTAATGTTAGCTTGCTAGACAACGTTAGTTAAAACAGACCAAGTCAGGCGCAGGACACAGAACTCGATGAAACGTACTTTACTGAACAAGTAAAGAAATCAATACAAGATACCTCCACACAGGGAGGAACAAACCTGCTCACCAACGACACACGAAACGAAAAACAAACACGCACAAAACACATTGGGAGCCACCGGGTTAAATACGGAAGGAGTAATCACAAAATGGGAAACAGGTATGTAACAATCAGACAACAGGTAGAACATAGAAACATAGAACATAGATCGGCAGTAGCTAGTATTCCGGTGACGACGAACGCAGAAGCCTGCCCGAGCAAGGAGGGGCAGCCTCGGAAGAATCCGTGACAGTTAGTTAGCTAATATACAGTCGTGGTCAAAAGTTTTGAGAATGACACAAGTATTGGTCTTCACAAAGTTTGCTGCTTCAGTGTTTTTAGATATTTTTGTTGTTACTGTGGTATACTGAAGTATAATTACAAGCATTCCATTAGTGTCAAAGGCTTTTATTGACAATTACATTAAGTTTATGCAAGAGTCAATATTTGCAGTGTTGACCCTTCTTTTTCAAGACCTCTGCAATCCACCCTGGCATGCTGTCAATTAACTTCTGGACCACATCCTGACTGATGGCAGCCCATTATTGCATAATCAATGTTTGGAGTTTGTCAGAATTTGTGGGTTTTTGTAAGTCCACCCGCCTCATGAGGATTGACCACAAGTTCTCAATGGGATTAAGGTCTGGGGAGTTTCCTGGCCATGGACCCAAAATGTCGATATTTTGTTCCCCGAGCCACTTAGTTATTACTTTTTTTTCCTTATGGCAAGGTGCTCCATCATGCTGGAAAAGGCATTGTTCGTCACCAAACTGTTCTTGCAAGTGCTGTGGGCTTCATTCAGAGTATTAGCCAGGTCGGGCTCTGATGTTGGGCGATTAGGCCTGGCTCGCAGTTGGCATTCTAATTCATCCCAAAGTTGTTGGATGGGGTTGAGGTCAGAGCTCTTTGCAGGCCAGTCAAGTTCTTCCACACCGATCTCGACAAACCATTTCTGCATGGACCTCGCTTTGTGCACGGGGCATTGTCATGCTGAAACAGGAAAGGGCATTCCCCAAACACAGTTGGAAGCACAGAATCATCTAGAATGACATTGTATGCTGTAGTGTTAAGATTTCCCTTCACTGGAACTAAGGGGCCTAGCCCGAACCATGAAAAACAGCCACAGACCATTATTCCTCCTCCACCAAACATTACAGTTGGCAGTATGCATTGGGTCAGGTAGCGTTCTCCTGGCATCCGCCAAACCCAGATTAGTCCGTTGAAATGCCAGATGGTGAAGCGTGATTCATCACTCCAGCGAATGCGTTTCCACTGCTCCAGAGTCTGATGGCGGCGAGCTTTACACCACTCCAAAAGACACTTGGCATTACACATGGTGATCTTAGGCTTGTGTGCAGCTGCTCGGCCATGGAAACCTAGTTCATGATGCTCCCGACGAACAGTTATTGTGCTGACGTTGCTTCCAGAAGCAGTTTGGAACTCGGTAGTGAGTGTTGTAACCGAGGACAGACGATTTCTACGTACTACGTGCTTCAGCACTTGGCGGTCCCGTTCTGTGAGCTTGTGTGGCCTACCAGACGTTGCTCCGAGACGTTTCCAGTTCAAAATAACAGCAATTACAGTTGACCGTGGTAGCTCTAGAAGGGCAGACATTTGACGAATTGACTTGTTGGAAAGGTAGCATCCTATGAAGGTGCTACGTTGAAGGTCACTGAGCTCTACAGTAAGGACATTCTACTGCCAATGTTTGTCTATGGAGATTGCATGGCTGTGCGCTCGATTTTATACACCTGTCAGAAACGGGTGTGGCTGAAATAGCCGAATCCACTAATTTGAAGGTGTGTCCACATACTTTTGATGATGTAGTGTACCTTGGTTGCCTTTTTCTACAGATCATTCTATGCATCATTCTGTTTGTGTCTACCTAACAACATTAGACGTTGAACATAGGTACTAGCTAGCCAACTAGCTTGCTAAAGTTAACTACGTTAGCTAGATAGCTAGCTAGATTAGGTAATGTTTGAACATTGATAGCTAGCTAGCTAGCTAACTATTTCATAAGATATATACCTCTTAGCTAGTGTGGTAGGGCCTTCAGTCATTGTAACCAAAGATGTCATTGTATTACCTTTTTATCTATGTTAACTTTGTAGTTAGCTATATAACATTAGTTAAGATAGCGAATAGTGCAAAAAAAGGCACGACGGTGGAAATCCCGCAACAGGGAGGGATCGAGGTTTTCCCTCACCTGGACCCAGCACCGTTCCTCCGGACCGTACCCCTCCCACTCCACAAGGTACTGAAGGCCCCCCACCCGACGCCTCAAATCCAGGATGGAACGTACAGAGTATGCCGGGGCCCCCTCGATGTCCAGAGGAGGCGGAGGGACCTCCCACACCTCAGACTCATGGAGCGGACCAGCCACCACCGGCCTGAGGAGAGACACATGAAACGAGGGGTTAGTACGGTAATCATAGGGGAGAAATAACCTATAGGTAACCTCGTTGATTCTCCTCAGGACTATGAACGGCCCCACAAACCGTGGGCTCAGCTTCTGGCAGGGAAGCTGGAGGGGCAGATTCCGGGTCAAGAGCCAGACCCGTTCACCCGGTACGAAGACCGGGGCCTAACTGCGGTGGAGGTCAGCGTTGGCCTTCTGACGACGTACAGCGCGTTGGAGGAGGTCCCACATCTCCTCTGCGTACTGAAACCAGTCATCCACCACAGGAGCCTCGGTCTGGCTCTGGTGCCACGGTGCCAGAACCGGATGGTAACCTAAAAAACATTGGAATGGTGTTAGGTTAGTGGAGGAGTGACGGAGAGAGTTCTGGGCATATTCGGCCCATGGCAAGAACACCGACCACTCCCCCGGCCGGTCCTGGCAGTAGGACCACAGGAACCTACCCACATCCTGATTTACCCATTCCACCTGTCCATTAGACTCGGATGGAAACCAGAGGTCAGACTGACCGAGACCCCCAGACCTTCCATGAACACCTTCCAGACCTTGGATGTGAACTGGGGACCCCGGTCAGACACTATATCCTCTGGTACCCCATAGTGCCGGAAGACGTGTGTAAACAGGGCCTCCACGGATTGCAGGGCCGTGGGGAGACCGGGCAGAGGAAGGAGGCGGCAGGCCTTGGAAAAGCGGTCCATAACGACCAGGATGGTGGTGTTACCTTGGGAGAGGGGAAGATCGGTAAGGAAATCAACACTCAGGTGAGACCATGGTCGTTGTGGAACTGGTAAAGGTTGTAACTTACCCACTGGGAGGGACCTAGGTGCCTTACTCTGGGCGCACACCAAGCAGGAGGAGTATTACACCCTCACGTCCTTAGCCAAGGTAGGCCACCAGTACATTCCGGTCAAGCAGCGCACTGTACGACCGGTACCTGGGTGACCAGAGGAGGGTGACGTGTGTGCCCAATAGATCAGACGGTCACGGATAAGAGCAGGCACGTACCTCAGCCCAGCTGGACACTGAGGTGGAGATTGCTCTGTGCGTAACGCCTGGTCTATATCCGCGTCCATCGCCCATACTACCGGCGCCACAATGCAGGAGGCCGGGAGTATAGGGATGTTGTCTCTGGGCCTCGCCACTGTGTCATACAGCCGTGACAATGCGTCTGCCTTCACGTTCTTCGTACTCGGTATGTATGATAGTGTGAAATCAAACCGGGTGAAGAATAGGGCCCACCTGGCCTGGCGAGGATTCAGCCTCCTCGCTGCCCGGTTTTACTCCAGGTTACGGTTGTCCGTCCAGACGAGGAAAGGGTGTTTCGCCCCTTCGAGCCAATGCCTCCACACGGTCAGTGCTCGGACAACAGCCAACAACTCCCGATCACCAACGTCGTAGTTCTGCTCTGCCGGGCTGACCTTCTTAGAGAAGAAGGCACAGGGGCGGAGCTTGGGTGGCGTGCCCGAGCGTTGAGATAGGACAACGCCTATCCCTATCTCGGACGCATCCACCTCCACAAAGAACGACAGCGATGGATCGGGGTGGGCCAGTACCGGGGCTGAGGTGAACAGACCCTTCAGGTTACTGAAGCCCTGGCCGCCTCAGCAGACCAGCGGAGCCGGGACGGCCCACCCTTCAACAGAGATGTAAAGGGAGCTGTGACCTTGCCAAAGCCCCGGATAAACATCCGCTAGTAGTTGGCGAAGCCAAGAAAGCGCTGCACATTCTTAACCGTGGTTGGAGTCTGCCAATTACGCACAGCTGAAATGCGATCTCCCTCCATCTCCACACCTGAGGTGGTAATGCGGTATCCGAGGAAGGAGACGGACTGCTGGAAAAACAGACACTTTTCTGCCTTTTCTGCCTTGTCCACAAAGTTCCCAACTGCGCCTGAATCGACTAGCAACTACAATGTGATCAGGAAAGTGGATGGGTAGGGTACAGTGCACAGCAGAGGGCTCTGAACAATTGTGGTTGTTCGATACCTGAGGTGATGCGAGAGTGCCCTGCCTGCCGTCTCCAGACCCAAAAGAACGCTGACGACATCGAGCGGTGTAATGTCCCTTCGTGCCACCAGAGTGACACTGGCACTGTCGTCATCCGCTCTCTCGGATTGCCGCTCCATCCAGCTTCATCAGCTCGTGATCTGAGACGGGCGGGGTTGGAATGGGCAGACCCCCTCCAGGACGTCCTCTGGCCGCCAGCAGGTAGTCCAAGCAGATGGCCATGTCCACCAGTTGCGTGAAGGACAAGATGGTGTCCCGGCAGGCTAGCTCCCTTCGGACGTCCTCCCACAGACGGCACCAGAAGTGGTTGATAAGGGCCTGCTCATTCCACCCGAACCCAGCTGCTAGAGTCCGTAACTCCAAGACAAAGTCCTGCGCAGTCTTTGTCCGCTGCCTCAGGTGGACCAGCCGCTTGCCCTCCTCTCGACCTTCGGGCGGGTGATCGAAGACAGCCCGAAAGAGGCGAGCGAACTCCCCGTAGTTGACCGACACAGCTCCTCCTTCATTCCAGATCGCGTTGGCCCACTCCAGGGCTTACCCCGAGAGGCAGGACACCTTCTCCCGCTGCGATGGGGCCGGCCTGATGCTGGAGAAGTAGATCTCCAGTTGGAGGAGGAATCCCTGGCAGAGAGCAGCTGTCCCGTCGAACTCACGTGGTCAGGATATATGGATCCCTCTGTGTGCTGTGGGGTGGCTGGATCCTGTTGCCCAGCTGGCCTCGACAGATCGGGTCCTCTCCTCTCCTCTCCAGGCGTTGGACGACCTGGAGAACCCGATCCATCGCTTCTCCCAAGCTGGCTAGCATTGTTGAATGCTCCTGGACCCGTGCCACGACTCTAGGCATGCGCTCCTCTCCTGCTGACTCCATGTCGGGTGGGTGATTCTGTGATGCATGTTTTGAAGGAGTCAGGCGAAGGAGGGTAAATCACAGTACATTTACATTTTAGTCATTTAGCAGACGCTCTTATTCAGAGCGACTTACAGTTAGTGAATACATATTATTATTTATATTTTTTTATACTGGCCCCCCGTGGGAATCAAACCCACAACCCTGGCGTTGCAAACGCCATATCAACTGAGCTACATCCCTGCCGGCCATTCCCTCCACTACCATGGACGACGCTGGGCCAATTGTACGCCGCCCATGAGTCTCCCTTTCGCGGCCGGCTGCGACAGAGCCTGGATTCGAACCAGGATCTCTAGTGGCACAGTTAGCACTGCGATGCAGTGCCTTAGACCACTGCGCCACTCATCAGTATACAGAGTTTATTCCGTAATCCAGCGTAACCAGTCCAGTGGGCAAAACAGGCGCACTGGAACAAACATGCACACAGGGAAAATACCCCGGCAATACAAAATACTGAGCTCAACTGAGCTACTAATCCTCACAATGAACAATCACCCACAAGGACAAGGGGGCAGAGGGAACACTTAAACACGTACTAATGAGGGGAATATGAACCAGGTGTGTGTAATTGACAAGACAAGACAAATGGAATGATGAGATATGGAGCGGCAGTGGCTAGAAGGCCGGTGACGACGAATGCCGAAGCCTGCCCGAACAAGGAGGGGAGACAGCTTCGGAGGATGTTGTGACACCATGAGGCCAATGTTGACTTTAAAACAGTTACACAGAGGTTAATAGCTGTGATAGGAGAAAACTGATGATGGATCAACAACTTGTAGTTACGCCACAATACCAACCTAATTGACAGAGGGAAAAGAAGTAAGCCTGTACAGAATACAAATATTCCAAAGTATGTCAAATCAAATCAAATCAAATCAAATGTTATTGGCCACATGCGCCGAATACAACAGGTGCAGACATTACAGTGAAATGCTTACTTACAGCCCTTAACCAACAGTGCATTTATTTTTAACCAAAAAGTAAAAATAAAACAACAACAAAAAAAGTGTTGAGAAAAAAAGAGCAGAAGTTAAAAAAAATAACAGTAGGGAGGCTATATATACAGGGGGGTACCGGTGCAGAGTCAATGTGCGGGGGCACCGGCTAGTTGAGGTAGTTGAAGTAATATGTACATGTAGGCTTTGTCGTGCCCTCTTCACGACTGTCTTGGTGTGTTTGGACCATGATAGTTCGTTGGTGATGTGGACACCAAGGAACTTGAAGCTCTCAACTTGTTCCACTACAGCCCCGTCGATGAGAATGGGGGCGTGCTCAGTCCTCTTTTATTTTTCCTGTAGTCCACAATCATCTCCTTTGTCTTGGTCACGTTGAGGGAGAGGTTGTTGTCCTGGCACCACACGGCCAGGTTTCTGACCTCCTCCCTATAGGCTGCCTCATTGTTGTCGGTGATCAGGCCTACCACTGTTGTGTCGTCGGCAAACTTAATGATGGTGTTGGAGTCGTGCCTGGCCATGCAGTCATGGGTGAACAGGGAGTACAGGAGGGGACTGAGCACGCACCCCTGAGGGGCCCCCGTGTTGAGGATCAGTGTGGTAGATGTGTTGTTACCTACCCTTACCACTTGGGGGCGGCCCGTCAGGAAGTCCAGGATCCAGTTGCAGAGGGAGGTGTTTAGTCCCAGGATCCTTAGCTTAGTGATGAGCTTTGAGGGCACTATGGTGTTGAATGCTGAGCTGTAGTCAATGAATAGCATTCTCACGTAGGTGTTCCTCTTGTCCAGGTGGGAAAGGGCAGTGTGGTGTGCAATAGAGATTGCATCATCTGTGGATCTGTTGGGGCGGTATGCAAATTGGAGTGGGTCTAGGGTTTCTGGGATAATGCTGTTGATGTGAGCCATGACCAACCTTTCAAAGCACTTCATGGCTACAGACGTCAGTGCTACGGGTCGGTAGTCATTTAGGCAGGTTATCTTAGAGTCCTTGGGCACGGGGACTATGATGGTCTGCTTGAAACATGTTGGTATTACAGACTCAGTCAGGGATATGTTGAAAATGTCAGTGAAGACACTTGCTAGTTGGTCAGCACATGCTCGGAGTACACGTCCTGGTAATCCGTCTGGCCCTGCGGCCTTGTGAATGTTAACCTGCTTAAAAGTCTTACTCACATCGGCTACGGAGAGCGTGATCACATAGTCATCTGGAACAGCTGGTGCTCTCATGCATGCTTCAGTGTTGCTTGCCTCGAAGCGAGCATAGAAGTGGTTTAGCTCGTCTGGAAGTCTTGTGATACTGGGCAGCTCGCGGCTGTGCTTCCCTTTGTAGTCTGTAATAGTTTTCAAGCCCTGCCACATCCGACGAGCGTCAGAGCCAGTGTAGTACGATTCAATCTTAGTCCTGTATTGACTCTTTGCCTGTTTGATGGTTAGTCGGAGGGCATAGCGGGATTTCTTATAAGCGTCCGGGTTAGAGTCCCGCTCCTTGAAAGCGGCAGCTCTACCCTTTTGCTCAGTGCGGATGTTTCCTGTAATCCATGGCTTCTGGTTGGGGTATGTACGTACGGTCACTGTGGGGACAACATCATCGATGCACTTATTGATGAAGCCAGTGACTGATGTGGTGTACTCCTCAATGCTATCTGAAGAATCCCGGAACATGTTCCAGTCTGTGCTAGCAAAACAGTCCTGTAGCTTAGCATCTGTGTCATCTGACCACTTTTTTACTAACCAAGTCACTGGTGCTTCCTGCTTTAGTTTTTGCTCATAAACAGGAATCAGGAGGATAGAGTTATGGTCAGATTTGCCAAATGGAGGGCGAGGGAGAGCTTTGTATGCGTCTCTGTGTGTGGAGTAAAGGTGGTCTAGAGTATTTTTTTCCTCTGGTTGCACATTTAACATGCTGGTAGAAATTAGGTAGAACAGATTTAAGTTTCCCTGCATTAAAGTCCCCGGCCACTAGGAGCGCTGCATCTGGATGAGCGTTTTCCTGTTGATTTATGGCCTTATACAGCTCATTCAGTGCAATCTTAATGCCAGCATTGGTTTGTGGTGGTAAATAGACAGCTATGAAAAATATAGATGAAAACTCTCTTGGTAAATAGTGTGGTCTACAGCTTATCATAAGATACTCTACATCAGGCGAGCAAAACCTTGAGACTTCCTTAGTATTTGATTTTGTGCACCAGCTGTTGTTTACAAATATACACAGACCGCCACCCCTTGTCTTACCGGAGTCAGCCGTTCTATCCTGCCGATGTAGCATATAGCCCGCTAGCTGTATGTTGTCCATGTCGTCGTTCAGCCACGACTCGGTGAAACATAAGTGTGTTGTTTTCAACAACGCACTAAAGTAATACTGCAAAAAAAATTGGGCAAAGCAATTAACTTATTGTCCTGAATGCACAGTGTTATGTTTGGGGCAAATCCAATAAAACACATTACGGAGTACCTCTTTCCATATTTTCAACCATAGTGGTGGCTGCATCATGTTATGGGTATGCTTGTAATCAATAATGACTGGGTAGTTTTTCAGGATAATAAATTAAGGAAATGGAGCTAAGCACAGGCAACATGAAATCAATAATTTTCTAGTAACAGATGACATTCATACTCTCTGAAACTCACTTAGATCATTTATTTGATGGTACAGTGGTAGCAATACATGGTTATAACATCTACAGAAATGACAGAAATGCCAAAGGTGGAGGTGTTGCCTTTTATATTCAGAACAACATACCTGCAAAGCTTGGAGAGGATCTCATGTTAAATACTGTTTAAGTGATATGGCTATAGGTTAATCTGCTTCATCTAAAGCCCATTCTGGTGGGAAGCTGCTATAGACCACCAAGTGCTAACAGTCAGTATCTAGATAACATGTGTGAAATGCTTGATAACGTATGTGATATCAACAGAGAGGGTGATTTAAATATTGACTAGCTTTCATCATGCTGCCCTCTCAAGAGAAAGCTTTAAACTGTAATAAGTACCCGTAACCTGGTTCAGGTTATCAGTCAACCTACCTGGGTAGTTACAAACAGCACATGAATGAAATCATCAACATGTATTGATCACATCTTTACTAATGCTGTAGAAATTTTATTTAAAGCAGTATCCAAATCCATCGAATGTAGTGATCACAATGTAGTAGGCATATCTAGGAAAACCAAAGTTCCAAAGGCTGGGCCTAATATAGTGTATAAGAGGTCAAACAATGTTTTGTACTGATTCCTATGTTCTTGATGTAAAGAATATTTGTTGGTCTGTGGTTTGTAATGAAGAGCAACCAAACGCTGTACTTGACACATTTATGAAATTGCTCCTCTAATAAGCATGCACCCATTAAGAAAATGACTGTAAAAACTGTTAAATCCCTGTGGATTGAAAAATGGTATGGTTGAGAGGATGAGGCAAAATAAATTGTAAAAAAGTCTGCCTGCACAACCGATTGGCATACGTACTGCAAGTTGAACAATCATGTGACTAAACTGAATAAAAAGAAGAAGAAACTATACTATGAAACAAAGATAAATGACATAAAGAATGATAGTAAAAAGCTTTGGAGCACCTTAAATTAAATGTTGGGCAAAAAGGCAAACTCAGCTCCATCATTCGTTGAATCAGATGGCTCATTCATCACAAAACCCACCGACATAAATCTACTTGAAAATCTTTGGCAAGACCTGAAAATGGTTGTCTAGCAATGATCAACAACCAATTGGATAGGGCTTGAAGAATTTTATAGAATAATAATATGCTACTATTGCGCAATCCAGGTGTGAAAGCTCTTAGAGACTTACCCAGAAAGACTCACAGCTGTAATCGCTGCCAAAGGTGCTTCTACAAAGTATTGACTCAGGGGTACTTATGTAAATTAGATATTTCTGTACTTAATTTTCAATAAATCTGCAAACATTTCTTAAAACATGTTTTCACTTTGTCCTTATGGGGTATTGTGTGTAGATGGGTGAGAAAAAACATCTAATTCATCCATTTAGAATTCCGGCTGTAACACAACAAAATGTGGAATAAGTCAAGGGGTTTGAATACTTTCTGAAAGTACTTCAGGCCAGAAATACTAATATCTGGCTATATATAGCTTTGACCTAGCTAGTGAAGGTTATCAACCAGAGAGACATTCAAGTCATATCTACGATTCCTAGCTAGTTGTCTAACGCTCGCTGTAAACAGCCCAGTTGACTTCATATTTTAAAAGGCCTTGATGAGTATAATAACTAGCTAGCTAGCTAATTAACTTTAGTATTTGAAACCATCCAGTCCTATGATTGAATGAATATTATTTACAAAGCATTATTTGTTTATGGCAATGTAGATATTATATTACGTTTTTTTTCTCCACATTTTCTAGATCAAGGATATTACATTTTTACATTTTAGTCATTTAGCAGACACTCTTATCCAGAGCGACTTACAGTTAGTGAATACATATTTTTTTTATACTGGCCCCCCATGGGAATCGAACCCACAACCCTGGCGTTGCAAACGCCATGCTCTATCAACTGAGCTACATCCCTGCCGGCCATTCCCTCCCCTACCCTGGACGACGCTGGGCCAATTGTGCGCCGCCCATGAGTCTCCCGGTCGCGGCCGGCTGCGACAGAGCCTGGATCTCTAGTGGCACAGTTAGCACTGCGATGCAGTGCCTTAGACCACTGCGCCA
The DNA here is from genome assembly GCF_020615455.1 of Coregonus clupeaformis. Lineage (NCBI taxonomy): Eukaryota > Metazoa > Chordata > Actinopteri > Salmoniformes > Salmonidae > Coregonus > Coregonus clupeaformis. Next base: position 57,708,647 of record NC_059215.1, read on the forward strand.
CTCAGGAGACAAACACCTGTAATCCGCCAACACATTTTAATGTACAGTACAACCCCAATCAAAGTAAGTACAGACTCAAACATTTTATTCAATATTGAAATATTGCAATAATACTGTATGATGTTCTACTGGATACCTGCCATTATATATGTAAGTGGTTTGTGTAATAATGTGTACATCTCCCTCCAAAGCGACACCCCTAGGTGCGAGGCCGCTTTGAAAAGGTTCTGTAGGAGGTGATCCGCTTCACCCCTCGCTACATGGAGGAGATAGAGTCTATCTTTGACCACAGGAGAAGGAGAGGAAGAGGATCAGCAATGATCCTCAGTGGATGTCATCAACAATGAGAAGTAGGCTACACCTGCAGTCAGCCTGTTACTAGGAGGGTGTGTGTGGTCTTTCTTTATCTCATCTCTCACTGATCATTTCATTTTTTGCCCTAATCTCTCTCTCTCTCTCTCTCTCTCTCTCTCTCTCTCTCTCTCTCTCTCTCTCTCTCTCTCTCTCTCTCTCTCTCTCTCTCTCTCTCTCTCTCTCTCTCTCTCTCTCTCTCTCTCTCTCTCTCTCTCTCCCTCTCTCTCTCTCTCTCTCTCTCTCTCTCTCTCTCGCTCTATTTTCTATCTTTCTATCTCCCCCTTTTCTCTCCCTCTCCTTCTCTTTCCGAGAGTGAAGGCTGTGTATAATCCATAGCACTATCATGGCCATCATTGAGCAGGACAAACTGCGCTGATGGAAGAACACCCACAGACCGGGCATGCTCCCTGACTGGCCTCAGTTCCAGGTGCAACACACACACACACACACACACACACACACACACACACACACACACACACACACACACACACACACACACACACACACACAGTAGGCTAATGGAAGTTAATGAGGCCTAATGTAGTGTACTGTAACATGGGATAATGTAGACTTTAGCCCCTTTGTTATTGCCAGACTTAGTCTAATGTAGTGAACAGTGTTACAAGCTAATGTAGCAGACTGTATAACAGTAGTTTCAAGTTTTATTAGTCATATGTACAGGATACACATGGTATACACTGTTCAACAAAATGCTTACTTGCAGGTTCCTTCTCGACAATGCAAAAACAATAAAACATTGTAAATGGCTCAGTATAACATAAGAAACATTTTAGCATAAGTGTAATACAGGAAAGCACAATTTACAGTCCCATATTTATATGTGTTTTGGGGAACGGGGGAATTGGGGGCAAGTGTTTAAATTGTGCAGTATTTAGCAATCATAATAAGAGTCTGGTAGAAGCAGTTGTGATGTGTGTGTAGCATAATAATATGCCATTTAGCAGACGCTTTTATCCAAAGCGACTTACAGTCATGCGTGCACACATTTTCTTTTGTGTATGGGTGGTCCCGGGGATCGAACCCACTACCTTGGCGTTACAAGCGCCGTGCTCTACCAGCTGAGCTACAGAGGACCACATGAATGTGTGTGTCTGTATGTGTGTATGCATGTGTGCTAAAGTGCAGAGAATCAGAGCAGGTTGTCAGTCCAGTTAAAGTGTTCAGCAGTCTGATGGCTTGTAGATAGTAGTGTATGGTCCAACAATGTGACCATTATTAGAGACTGCTGGAGGGTTGGTTATACTGGCCGACCTGCCTTGTTGTTCAATGGAGTCTAATAAATCCTCTCTTTCAGGAGTGGGCAGCAAAAAATAAAAGCAAAAAAGGGAAGAAACAGGTAAAAGCACAGTAAGGCACAATGGAGGTGAGCATGTGTCCATCTGTCTTTATGATCTCATGCTACAGTACAACACTATCTCAATAATGCTAAGTAGTTGGAGTCATTCAGTACTCACTTACCATCTCATTATGATGAATCATGAATTCCTAATTACTGAATGGTTTGTTAATGGTTTGTAGATAGTGTTAGTTTATGGTTGATTTACAGTTATGTCTCCTGTCTGTGTGTGTGTGTGTGTGTGTGTGTGTTTGTGTGGATGGATGCATTCACAGACACAGCGATCAGCTTATTGGGGGTGAACTGGGAGCACAGTGCTGTAGCGGTGGGACAGAGGAGACGGCAACAGGGAGGGCTTTATTCTGAAACCACTTGAAGCTGGGATGTCCCTCCTACCATTTCATTCTTTATTTCGACTCCTGGCTGAACCCTACTTCACAGCCACTGACAAAGCACATGCCTGCAATCATTACATCGTAGCAGGGGAGCGTACTTTCATCACGGTAGCACATTCAGATATCCATTTATAGCCATTAATCTAAAATAATTCATAGATTTTGAACAAAGAAACACTTTCTGTTTGTCATAGACAGAGAAGATTAATATGAGATGCAAGACGATTTCCTAACGAATTCAGGAATCCAAGCTAGACCTCTATGAGACGTTCACAGCGATGGGGGCATATGTCTTTATCAAGAGAGACCTCTAGTAAATATGCAAATTTTCTCTAACACTAAACATACAAATATGTATTTTAAAGTTATAAGGAAGATGAAATCTTATAGTTAGTCTTTTTATAATTGGAATATGCTATATTTAGAAAGCATATACGTCATTTCAAGCCTTATTCATACAGTTTTGTTGAATAGGAAATACATCATATAACATTTCATTCATAATTTTATTTATTTATTTGTACTTGTGTCCTCAAAAGTGACTACACTAGATTTTAACCTTTCTTTGAGTGTCCAGCATTACTAGTTATTGTTTATGGCCCTTTCATGATAAATAATTACTTTTGGGGATTACGTAGATTACATTTTAGATTACATTTACAGTTGAAGACGGAAGTTTACATACACCTTAGCCAAATACATTTAAACTCAGTTTTTCACAATTGCTGACATTTAATCCTAGTAAAAATTCCCTGTCTTAGGTCAGTTAGGATCAGCACTTTATTTTAAGAATGTGAAATGTCAGAATAATAGTAGAGAGAATGATTTATTTCAGCTTTTATTTCTTTCATCACATTCCCAGTGGGTCAGAAGTTTACATACACTCAATTAGTATTTGGTAGGATTTCATTTAAATTGTTTAACTTGGGTCAAACGTTTCGGGTAGCCTTCCACAAGCTTCCCACAATAAGTTGGGGGAATTTTGGCCCATTCCTCCTGACAGAGCTGGTGTAACTGAGTCAGGTTTCTAAGCCTCCTTGCTCACACACGCTTTTTCAGTTCTGCCCACACATTTTCTATAGGATTGAGGTCAGGGCTTTGTGATGGTCACTCCAATACCTTGTCTTTGTTGTCCTTAAGCCATTTCACCACAACTTTGGAAGTATGCTTGGGGTCATTGTCCATTTGGAAGACCCATTTGCGACCAAGCTTAAACTTCCTGACTGATGTCTTGAGATGTTGCTTCAATATATCCACATAATTTTCCTTCCTCATGATGCTATGTATTTTGTGAAATGCACCAGTCCCTCCTGCAGCAAAGCACCCCCACAGCATGATGCTGCCACCCCCGTGCTTCACGGTTGGGATGGTGTTCTTCGTCTTGCAAGCCACCCCCTTTTTCCTCCAAACATAACGATAGTCATTATGGCCAAACAGTTATATTTTTGTTTCATCAGACCAGAGGACATTTCTCCAAAAAGTACGAACTTTGTCCCCATGTGCAGTTGCAAACCATAGTCTGGCTTTTTTATGGCGGTTTTAGAGCAGTGGCTTCTTCCTTTGCTGAGCAGCCTTTCAGGTTATGTCGATATAGGACTCGTTTTACTGTGGATATAGATACTTTTGTACCTGTTTCCTCTAGCATCTTCACAAGGTCCTTTGCTGTTGTTCTGGGATTGATTTGCACTTTTCACAGCAAAGTACGTTCATCTCTAGAAGATAGAACGCGTCTCCTTCCTGAGCGGTATGACGGCTGTGTGGTCCCATGGTGTTTATAGTTGCGTACTATTGTTTGTACAGATGAACATGGAACCTTCAGGCATTTGGAAATTGCTCCGAAGGATGAACCAGACTTGTGGGGGTCTACCATTTTTTTTCTGAGTTCTTGGCTGATTTATTTTGTTTTTCCCATGATGTCAAGCAAAGAGGCACTGAGTTTGAAGGTAGACCTTGAAATACATCCACAGGTACACCTCCAATTGACTCAAATGATGTCGATTAGCCTATCAGAAGCTTCTAAAGCCATGACATCATTTTCTGGAATTTTCCCAGCTGTTTAAAGGCCCAGTCAACTTAATGTATTGTGATGTCACGAGAGGCTACACAGCTTTCAGCGGGATTGCTCAAGTAGTGCAAGGAGACCAGGTTCAACCAAAACAAGGATTTTATTAAAGGTCTTGGGAAACTAACGAAAGTATAACACCATTCTGTTCTCTGGTGGCTCTTTAAGGGTTAACAGTTCAGGGATGTCTCTTCCACATCCAAAATCATAACTCTCCCTCGCTCAAATAACTTTTCCCCAGTCTTACTGTATTCCACGTTGCAGCTAGTGGCCAACCCAGCAAAAAGTCCTTCCAAATGTCTCTCACGTATTTCCACAGGTGCATATATCCAAAGGTGAGTATTTCCCAAAGGTAAGTATCTCCAAATCCTTATATTCCTCATGGAAGTGGACGTGCAGCACTCTTGTCCTCCAGAGAGCCCAGGTTGGAGACTGTGTCTCTTCACCCCCCAAACCTTCAGCTCATCAGCTCCTCATTTGTTTCAGCTGCGTGGGAAGATTGGCCATAGAGGGGTGGAGTTCCCGACCATACCAGCAGATGGAGCCATAGCTGTCTGGGTTTGCAGCCACCTCAGGGGGATGTAACGTCCCTCCAGGACACAGCCTCTCGTGACATCACACATCCCCCTCCTCGGGACCGACGTCCTCGTCGGGGTAAAGGCAGCGAAGAAGGCATCACGCCGGGAGAGGGCGTCCGCATTGCCGTGGTGCTTCCCAGACTGCTCTCTCTTCAACTCCTCCAACTCTAGGACCAGGGACTCAGCCTCCTGTTGTCTCTCCTTGAGTTTCTTACTGAACACATCAGCCTTGGTTTTAGCAGAGTTTAGCTTCTGTTGAGCAGCTTTCAGTTCCTTCTCTCTCTCTGCCTCCGCATTCTTCATCTTGTTCTCCAACACCTTGTACTTCTCCTCTGCCTTCTTCTGGACCTCCTTACTACTGCGCAGGGTCTCCTCACACTCCTCGATGGTCCTGCGCAGCCTCTCCAGCTCCTCCTGTTGCTTAGGGAAGGAGCTCTGTTGGAGTTTAGCCTGGAGGATATCTAACTCTTCTGTCTTCATGTCTAACTGTTGCTTTAACAAACGATACCTCTCAGCGGTCCCCTTCAGACCAGACAGTTCTTTGTCCAGATTCTGTAGCTCCGTCTCTGTGTCGGTCTGGGCACCTGCCATCCCTATCAGAGCCCGGGCGGGAGTGAGTAACTCGGAGGATTGCACCGGAGCCTTCCCAGGATGAGTCTTGCCTCTCCGTTTCCGAGGTACTCGGGTTATCCTCTCCTGAGACTCTCTCCAGAGTGGGTAAAAGGCTGGGCAGTCTCGTCCAATTAGGACAGGGACGGGGAGGGAATCAACCACCCCCGCCGTCGTGTGTATGGTTCCCCGTGTGCTGGTCATTGTAAGTTCAGTAATGGGGTATTCTCTGGTGTCCCCATGGACACAGGAAACTGGGAGGACTTTCCCCGGGGGTCAGACACGTTGGGCCCACCAAATCCTTACGCACCAGGGTGGCCCGGCTACCAGAATCCAGTAAGGCCTCCACATCATGGTGATTCACAGTTACCGGGCAGGTGGGGGTCGATCTGGGCCGCCATCTACGACTCCCAAGAGCGAGGCAAACGATGTGTGGGTGCTGAGCTGGAGGACTCCGCAGTGGGCATAGGTTCATCGGCTGGTTTCCCACACTGCCAGGAGATATGTCCCATCTCCCCACACCGGTAACACTGTCGAGGTTCCCCATCCTGGTGTACTCTTCTTGGACCCGCCTGGTTTCTGGCTCCCCCTGGAGCCGGGATAAGTCCTGACGCGGCGGGGTTCGAGACCTTGGGGGTCCTTTGGACGGGTTTTCCCCATTTGTGGTGGGGCCGCACTCCTGGGGTCTTTTCGGGAAGCATTCAGCATCTCCGCTGTGGCCTGGTACTTTTCCACAGCTTCCACGGTCAGATCAGCCGTGGTCAAGGCCTGTTGACTGATGAACCGTTTTGCCTCATAAGGCAGGGCGCGTAGGTAACGATCCACCACAACGGCCTCCACCACCGCCGCTGCTGTATTCCTCTGCGGATCCAGCCATTTCCTTGCGATTCGGACAAGTTCATGCATCTGCGCCCGAGGAGGTTGGTCTGGTTGGAAGGTCCAACTGTGAAAGCGCTGGGCCATACCAAACTTTGTGAGTCCATATCTGCTGAGGATCTCAGACTTCAGGGCATCATAGTCAGTAACCTGGTCAGGGCCCAGGTCCCGGACAGCATTCAGCGCTTCCCCGGTTAGAAAGGGGGCTAACAGACCAACCCACTGTTGCTTGGGCCAGGCTTCCCTAGTGGCCGTGGCCTCAAATGCATGCAGGTATGCCTCAATGTCATCGGTAGCTCCCATCTTAGATATAAAGTCACTTGCCTTTATTGGGCGGGTATTTTGGACCACCCTCTGTCTCTGCAACTGCAATTCCTCTGCCTTCAGAAGGTTGGCTTTCTTTGCTCCTCCAAGAAAGCCACGTTTGCTTGCATCTGGGCTTGCTGGCCAGCAACAAGGGCTTTCAATATGTCCTCCATTTCAGTCGGCGGGGAGCCTACGGCCAACTTGGAAAACTGGGTGATCAAACCTTCGGTATCCTCCTCTGACATGCACTATTAACGCTTGAGCGTGCCTGTATTCTCCACCATCTGTGATGTCACGAGAGGCTACACAGCTTTCAGCGGGATTGCTCAAGTAGTGCAAGGAGACCAGGTTCAACCAAAACAAGGATTTTATTAAAGGTCTTGGGGAAACTAACGAAAGTATAACACCATTCTGTTCTCTGGTGGCTCTTTAAGGGTTAACAGTTCAGGGATGTCTCTTCCACATCCAAAATCATAACTCTCCCTCGCTCAAATAACTTTTCCCCAGTCTTACTGTATTCCACGTTGCAGCTAGTGGCCAACCCAGCAAAAAAGTCCTTCCAAATGTCTCTCACGTATTTCCACAGGTGCATATATCCAAAGGTGAGTATTTCCCAAAGGTAAGTATCTCCAAATCCTTATATTCCTCATGGAAGTGGACGTGCAGCACTCTTGTCCTCCAGAGAGCCCAGGTTGGAGACTGTGTCTCTTCACCCCCCCAAACCTTCAGCTCATCAGCTCCTCATTTGTTTCAGCTGCGTGGGAAGATTGGCCATAGAGGGGTGGAGTTCCCGACCATACCAGCAGATGGAGCCATAGCTGTCTGGGTTTGCAGCCACCTCAGGGGGATGTAACGTCCCTCCAGGACACAGCCTCTCGTGACATCACAGTATGTAAACTTCTGACCCACTGGAATTGTGACACAATGAATTATAAGTGAAATAATCTGTCTGTAAACAATTGTTGTAAAAATTACTTGTGTCATGCACAAAGTAGATGTCCTAACCGACTTGCCAAAACTATAGTTTGTTAACAAGACATTTGTGGAGTGGTTGAAAAATGAGTTTTAATGACTCCAACCTGAGTGTATGTAAACCTCCGACTTCAGCTGGAGTTATATTTAACTGGTTAAATCTGCTTAAAAATCTATTGTAAGACCTGAAAATGGTTGTCTAACAAGGATCAACAATGAACTTGATAGAGCTTGACGAATTTTGAAAAGAGTAAAGGGCAAATGTTTCACAAAGCAGGTGTGGAAAGCTCTTAGAGACTTACCCAGAAAGACTCTCATTTGTAATAGATGCCAAAGGTGCTTCTACAAAGTATTGACTCAGGGGTGTGAACACTTATGTATGTATTTTATATTTATATATTACATTTTCAACACATTTGCTAAAATATCTAAAAACATTTTTTCACTTTGTCAACATGGGGTATTGTGTGTAGATGGGTGAGAAAAAAAAATATATTTCATCTATTTTGAATTCAGGCTGTAACACAACAACAAGGGTTATGAATACTTTCTGAAGGCACTGTAGGTTATATATGACAGCATTGCTTGGTTTTTAAAAAGTTTCAGTGTTGCTACAGTTTGCAAACAAAGTAATTGTGTCACTATTTATGGTTTTCAGGTGATCATGGTGACAATTTAACTCTAGTTCACGGAATGCAATTAGTTTGAGCAGGTGTGTTAGCTGGGGTTGGGGAAAAAGTGTGACACCAATCAGGCCCCCAGATCGAGATGGAATCAGCAGACAATGCAAGATCCAGCATGATTTGATAGAGGGCTCTTCTGGAGAGTTACCGTCTTGTAGGTTTTCTCCAACACTAATCTAGTGCACCTGATTCTAATAACAAACTACGTGATAAGCTACAAGAGGGTACCTCTCCAGGAGATCTTAACCTCCACCTAGTCCCCCCACCATTTTCTCTCGTAACCTCTCTCCCTTTACTATAGCCATCTTTAGTGATTGGACTGAGAGGGATGTAAACGCAGACAGTTTGCAGCTACCACATTTAACAATGTGTGATTCATTCACCATTACATCATCATTTAAAGTGAATAATCTTTGTTTCAAATTCTTGTTTGTTTGTACTAAGGAGCTCCAGTAGGTTCATATGAATAGTACTGATGACTGTATTACAATCATGTTGGTAAGGTTGACTTGAGTAAAATTATGGTTATGTTTTTTATGTTTTGGTATTTCAAATGTCTTCTTAGAGAATCCCTACGGGAGAATGCTAAATGTCTATCAAGCCTTCCACCAAGAAAACTAGTGGGCGGATCGTGGCCTCATCTGCTGACCATTTAGGGAATTGAGTTCTCAACCGGTGTGCCACATTTTTGTTCTGTAATATAGAGTATTGATGGAAAAATAAAGAGGGGAAAACCTCACTTTAACATGAATTGCTGGCTGAAAACCTAATATAGACGCATCTATAATTTTACTGGAGCTAAATAAAAAAAACACTCTTAAAGGGGTACACACAAATTAATCATCATGATTAAGGAACTATGAAAATCGTTAAAATAAACCTTATTGAATCATTAAAAACATCTGTCACAGAAAATAGATGATTTTGCGGTATGGATCAGATGAGATGGAGGTCCGAATGTTTTATCCCATCAAAGTGTGCCACGGTTCAAAATCGGCTGGGAACCACTGACCCAGAGAGAGAGAGACAAAGAAAGAGAGCGAAAAGAAGAACGTAAAGAAAAGAAGAGACAACTCCTCTTTTACTTAATATCCATCCTTCTTTTTTTGCAATATGGTTGCTAACTTTTTAAGACGAAAAAAGAGAGGAAACGGAAAAGCAATCAATGGACTGATCCTCTTTTCATTTAATGCAATCACTCGTTCAGGAGGGATTCTCAGCTCTGAGTCTGCTAGCCCAGGGAGACAAATGTGCTTGATTAAGATTGTGTGTGTGTGTGTGTGTGTGTGTGTTTGTTTGTTTGTTTGTTTAGCAGGAGGGGGAATAGTTTAGCAATTTAGAGTGAAAGCTTTTATGAGTGTAATCATCTCCAATACTCCAATAAAGGCTGTTTAGGAATCTCAACCTCCATTCTGAGCATGCATACACACACACACACACACACACACACACACACACACACACACACACACACACACTCAACACATGCTCAGAGTTTTAATCAGAGCCAACTACATTTTAATCTCATCCCTCATAAGTGGACAACTTGTATTCATTCTCAGAAATTAGGACAAGTTGGCCTCCCACCAAGTAGATCGTTTTGGGTTTGTGTAGGAGATGAATTTCCCTACGAGTACATTTTTTCATCAGTGATCGGCTTTGGCCAAGGGGGTATTCACAATGGTTGTGTGAGAGAGAGGGACAGGGGAAAATACATAATTTCGTTACATCTTTTAATGGAATGCCTACACACACACACACATACACACACACACACACACACACACACACACACACACACACACACACACACACACACACATATAAACATGATTGTTTTCTCCATCAATATGCAAAACAATTTTATTAGAGAGAGGGGGAGAGGGGGAGAGAGAAAGTTAACACCTTCCACTCTAAGCACACTTACCTGGATCTTTAGGGTAAATCAAACACATACGCACACGTCTTTTAATTCTAGACACCCCTCCCAGTCCCTACATGCTGAGGTTTAACATGTTCATTAACGCATATCCCATCAGAACAACATACTCCCACACACTAAAGAGATTATGGGAGAGGGGAGGGGGAGGGGGAGGGGGAGGGGGAAGGGGAGGGGGAGGGGGAGGGGGAGGGGGAGGCAGAGGTTGTAATAGCCTCCTGAGACCCAGAAAAAAAGGTGTTTTCCTTATCTGGTAACCAAATCAGGAAAACTCCAGACTCTATAGGGTATGACAGTCATTAATCCGTTTTTATACGGGCTATGATGGGACCAGTTTTTCTAATCAGGTCACATTGTTTAAGAAACTCCTGTAAAAAACTCCTGGCCCTGGAGAGGATGAAAACCCTGCCAAACTGGCAGCAACCTTATACTTGTTCATGTGAATTATAATTAGATTAGACTAACAGAGGTGTTTCCTCTACCCAGACAGAGAGACAACAACTGATGGACAATAGAGCTAACAGGGCTGAGCTTGCTTTATGCATGTTTGCATCATGCAGGCCTATGCAAATGTTGGCCTAATAAAATAACTCACAGTCTATGTCATCACTGTTATGTTGATTGATTATTTCCAGTTAATAATTTGGATTGATAAGGTATAGGCAGCCTAGCCAGCCCAAGTTTGAATATAAACCACATTTGATCACATTCACATTTTCTCCTGACAACAAATGTACTATAAATACATAGCGTTACCAATGTGTTAACCCTGGCCAGATGGACAGGGCACATAGGCTGTATGCAGCTGCTATTATTAGTAGCCTACAGTTGATCAGAGTGAAAAATAGTCTCGTTTTCATCCCATACACCTTCTTGTTGTGTTGAGCAGTTTGGATACACAGACTTTCGTCCATTTCATAATTGATGCGGCTCTGTCCGCTGATGCTTGGATCTGGGCAATAAAAGGGGTTCTTCAAATAAAAATCCACTACATTGTTGTTAGCATTAGCTAGCCATTCTGGCGGAGAAAACTGCACTCTGGTAGCTAGCTAACATTAGCTAGCTAATTGCAAGTAAAGTTAGCAAGGCAAATTTAAATAAATGGCACTAACAGTAACTCCACACAAAAATAAAGTTCTAAACCAAGAAAACTTAATCTACCTCCTCTGTTTCCTGTAGTTTGAAGAAACTAATTTGAATGTAATAATATCCTAAAAATGCTCAACTATCACTCTTCACTCTCAATCTCTATCCAATATGTCACCAAATCATCAAGTTTCTCAACACATAGAACCCCCATAATGCTCTGCGGCACAACCCCAATACACCACGCAAGGTTCGTTCTCTTATTCTAATCCTAAGATTGGATGGACAACATGTCAGTTCATATTGCAAAAGATTTGATTTGTTAGATGACGTCCTCCTGAAGTGGTCATACTTACCATGTAGGTCTATGGAAGGGGGTAAGGCCTACGAGCCTCCTAGGTTTTGTGTAGAAGTCAATGTAGCCAGAGGACAGGAAATAGCTGGACTCTAGCAACACCATGGTGCTAGCTTAGAGTGTGTGGCTGAGACTACTATAGACCTTCATTGCAAAACAGTGTGTTTTAATCGGGTATTTGGTGATGTGAATATATTTAGTATAGTTTTATCTATAAAGGATAACTTTTTTAATATTTCATTATTTATTCATTTTTTCTGAAATTCACTGAGTAGGATGGTCCTCCCCTTCCTCCTCTGAGGAGCCTCCACTGCTGTAAATCTCCTTCACTATGGCAGTCTGCCTGTGATCTCATAGCATATTATCCAGGGCCACTGGTTGGATTGGATTTAATGTACTCACTAAAAGTCTTCAAGACTTTTATAAAAACCAATATGTGTCCATCCCCCTATCCCCAGGTGAGTGTTCTGGGCTATGGAACTCTAGAGCAGCACATGAAAACTTGACACCCTGTTGTTAGCTATCCACAGACAGTTCCCTAAGGAAGAATGTAACTAACTAACTAAACCTTTTAATTGCCACATTTTGGGGATGACCAAATGCAATAAAGTTTTGTATAAACAACTCATTTTAATTTTTCAAATGTTAGATTAAAAAACAATAACTCTTCATGTTTGGCACTTGGGTCTTCAGTTTATTTATTTTTTACTTCTGTGGTAACTTCATCATCAAGACAGTACTTAGAGCTTATGATTCGAAATATCTAAAATCAGTTTAAGTCTCATGTCCAGGGTGAATGTCACGATCGTCTGAAGGAGCGGACCAATACGCAGCGCGTGGAGTGAACATGATGACTTTATTTAATTAAAGCAACCACGAAAAAACAACAAATGACGATACGTGAAGTCCTCTGTGACACCGACAGAACATACAACACTGGAACAATAACCCACAAAACAAAGGAGAAAACACACAGAATATATGGCTCCCCAATCAGAGATAACGAGCCGACAGCTGACACTTCGTTACCTCCGATTGGGAGTCATAGACCAATCACCACTAGACACAAACAAAATGAAACTCACCCATCCCCAACACCACCAAATGAAATACACCCAAACCAATGACAATGAACAACCCTGGCTCAAATATCAAAGTCCATGGAGCCAGAGTGTCACAGTACCCCCCTAAAGGTGCGAACTCCGGGCGCACCAATATCAGGACTAGGGGAGGGTCTGGGTGGGCGTCTGTCCACGGTGGCGGCTCTGGCCCCGGTCGTGATCCCCACCCCACCACAGTCACAACCTGCTTCGGTAGCCTCCTCCCAATGACCACCCTCCAACTAACCCCACCTGGACTAAGGGGCAACACCGGACTAAGGGGCAGCATCGGCCTAAGGGGCAGCACCGGGATAAGGGGCAGCACCGGGACAAGGGGCAGCACCGGGCTAAGGGGCAGCACCGGACTACGGGGCAGTACCGGACTAAGGGGCAGTACCGGACTAAGGGGCAGTACCAGGCTAAGGGACAGCACCAGGATAAGGGACAGCAACAGGATAAGGAGCAACACCGAGCTAAGGGGCAGCACCTGACTAAATGGCGGATCCTGGCTGGCTGGCTCTGGCGGATCCTGGCTGGCTGGCGGATCCTGGCTGGACGGCTCTGACGGATCCCCGGTTGGACGGCTCTGGCGGATCCCGGCTGGACGGCTCTGGCGGATCCTGGCTGGACGGCTCTGGCGGATCCTGGCTGGACGGCTCATGGCTGGCTGACGGAACTGGCTGCTCGTGGCTGGCTAACGGATCTGGCTGCTCATGGCTGGCTAAAGGATCTGGCTGCTCATGGCTGGCTGACGGATCTGGCTGCTCATGGCTGGCTGGACGGATCTGGCTGCTCATGGCCGACTGACGGATCTGGCTGCTCATGGCCGACCGACGGATCTGGCTGATCCTGTCTGGCGGAAGGCTCTGGCTGATCCTGTCTGGCAGAAGGCTCTGGCTGATCCTGTCTGGCGGAAGGCTCTGGCTGATCCTGTCTGGCGGAAGGCTCTAGCGGCTCCGGTCTGGCGGACGGCTCTGATGGCTCATGGCAGACGGGGCGGCTTTGCAGGCTTTGGGCAGACGGGCAGTTCAGGCCCGTTGGGCAGACGGCAGACTCTGGCCGTCTGAGGCGCATCGTAGGCCTGGTGCGTGGTGCCGGAACAGGAGGTACCGGGCTGAGGACACGCATCTCAGGGCTAGTGCGGGGAGAAGCAACAGGGCATGCTGGACCCTGGGGACGCACCGTAGGCCTGATGCGTGGTGCCGGAACTGGAGGTACCGGGCTGAGGACACGCATCTCAGGGCTAGTGCGGGAAGCAGCAACAGGGCATGCTTGGCCCTGGGGACGCACCGTAGGCCTGATGCGTGGTGCCGGAACTGGAGGTACCGGGCTGAGGACACGCATCTCAGGGCTAGTGCAGGGAGTCGGAACAGGGCATGCTGGACCCTGGGGACTCCCATAACGCCTAGTGCGGGGAGCCGGAACAGGGCATGCTGGACCCTGGGGACTCACCTCACGCCTAGTGCGGAGAGCAGGAACAGGCCGGGCGGGGCTGGCGACGCGCACCGTATCCCTGGTGCGAGTGGCCGGAACAGGCCGGGCCGGGCTGGCGAAGCGCACAGTATCCCTGGTGCGTGGAGTAGGAACAGGCCGGGCTGGGCTGGCGAAGCGCACCGTATCCCTGGTGCGTGGAGTAGGAACAGGCCGGGCTGGGCTGGCGAAGCGCACCGTATCCCTGGTGCGTGGAGTAGGAACAGGCCGGGCTGAGCTGGCGACGCGCACCGCATACTTGGTGCGTATGGCAGGAACAGGCCGAACCGGGCTGGCGACGCGCACCTTACACTTAGTGCGAGGGACCGGAACAGGCCGTACCGGCACGGGGAACACACACTACTGGCTGCACCTCGGGACTAGGAACGGGCCGGACCGAACTGGTTACACACCCCAGTACCTCACGCCGTGCCTCAACACCTTCCTTCCCTGCTTTACCCAGTAGCCCCCTTGACCTGGTAGCCCACTGAATCCGTCCCTTCTCTGCCTCCGTCAGCCCCCTTAACCTGGCAGCCCTCTGACTCTGCCTTGTGGCAGCCTCCTGCTGCTCCGTCGCCCAAGCCATGTGCCCCCCAAAAAATTTCTTGGGGTTGCCTCTCGTCCTTCCGACGTTGGCTCTGCCGACGCCGTTGCTCCTCTCTCCGTCGCCTCTCCTCTGTTTCGCTCCATGGACGGCGATCCATGCCGTCCAGGATTTCTTCCCACGTCCAGGACCCTTTACCGTCCAACAGTTCCTCCCATGTCCAGACCCTTTGCTCCTGGACGCGCTGCTTGGTCCTTTTTTGGTGGGTTATTCTGTCACGATCGTCTGAAGGAGCGGACCAATACGCAGCGCGTGGAGTGAACATGATGACTTTATTTAATTAAAGCAACCACGAAAAAACAACAAATGACGATACGTGAAGTCCTCTGTGACACCGACAGAACATACATCACTGGAACAATAACCCACAAAACAAAGGAGAAAACACACAGAATATATATGGCTCCCAATCAGAGATAACGAGCCGACAGCTGACACTCGTTACCTCCGATTGGGAGTCATAGACCAATCACCACTAGACACAAACAAAATGAAACTCACCCATCCCCAACACCACCAAATGAAATACACCCAAACCAATGACAATGAACAACCCTGGCTCAAATATCAAAGTCCATGGAGCCAGAGTGTCACAGTGAATTCCTTTTTATTCATGTATATCAGACACATCACACAAGCACGTCAACTAAAATATACTGAAGATTGAAGAATGGGTCAAATGGACAAAGTGAATATGTAAGTCAGTGCTATTGCCTGTATGAATTTGAGTGGTTACATACAATACATGTTGAGAGAATGGTTGTGAGAGAGAGAGACTGTTGCTGTGCTCCCAGGTAAGGCCCTTGCTTCCGGTAGCACTGAAGGCTCCAGTATTCAGTCAGGCAGCTTGAAAATGTCACCTTCCAGGCCCATGTCACGGCATGCATTGGCCTGATATGGAGATGACAATAAATGCATGATGTACCTTTCATCACCAAAGCCGTGTTAGCATTTACTGCACATGTTGCTGAACAATTCAACAATTGTTTTTGTGTCTTTGATATATGGAAATGCACTTATATTCAGTTCATAAGCATTGACTGTAATACAGTCCGTCTAGGGTCCTGTGGTGAAACAACTGCTGTGCAAGGTATTGGGCAACAGCTTTATTCCAGGGCCTGTATTCACAAAGCGGCTTAAGAGTAGGAATATTGATCTAGGACCAGCGCTCCCTTGTCAATGTAATCATATTCATTGTGATCTTGTAAAGCAAAACTGATCCTAAGTCAGTACTGTTACTCTGAGATGCTTTGTGAATACGGGCCCTGGTCTGTCTGCAGCATGCTTCTTTCTGTGATCCAACTCCCTCTCCACCTGAAATGCAACATGAATAAGAATTAGCCTAGTTAGTCAATAACTTAGCTAACTAATGAAACACTCAGGTAAATGTGAACAAGCCTAATCAGCCAAATTATATGAAATCAACAGCCTATTTGCAGAAAAATCAGGAGGGGTATTTAGCTACATTGCCAACTTTTTCAGTCTCCAATGCAACAATAAACAGGCAGGGGAACGAAGTAGTTTGACAAAAAGTGTTCATTAGTAAGTAACTAGTCTTTAAAATATAGCTAGCTATTACATAGCTAGTTATTTTCTAGAAACCTAGCTACAGTCCACTTAGCTAGGCTAAGGTGAAATTAACTCAGACTGCTGGTGGGAATTAACGTTAGCTAGCTTTCAAACAGCATAACCAGCATAACCAGCTAAACCATGCTGGTAAATCATCATAACCAGCTAGACCAGCACTGCCCAGAATAGACAGTCATGGACCAGCTTGAAATGTGTGCTGGTGTATGCAGTTTTCTTTTTAGCAGGGGAAAACCAGCAGGATTTCCTTATCATACACAGGGTTGGGGAGTGACTGATTGCATATAAACAAAAAACTGTAACTGTAATCAGTTATGTTACCAGCAATAATATTGTAATCAGATTACAGACACTTTTGAAAAACTAGATAATTACTTCTTGAATTACTTTTAAATTCCGAAAGGATATTTGCGAGAAAAAATACATGACATCTTTCTGTTTTCTCAGTGAAATTCCATTCAGCATTGAAGAAAGGCACAATTTTAAGTTTGTTCCACCTGACTGAGTCTGACCACAAGTTAGAGACCACTATGATGACACACCAAATGCGTTTGATGAATCCTTTTTGTCTTCTTCTAATACATCTTAAAGGGAAAGTAATGGAAAGTAATCCGATTACGTTACTGAGTTTGGGTAACCAAAAGTTACGTTACTGATTACATTTCTGGACAGGTAACTAGTAACTCTAATGGATTACATTTAGAAAGTATCCTACCCAACACTAACACACAACAACAACATGAACACACTCTCTCCATCTCTCTCTCTCTCGCTTGCTCTCTCTCTCTCTTTCTCTCCCTCTCTCTCTCTCTCTCTCTCTGAAGCAGGTGCAGATTGTAGTATTGCGGATGTTCCTTTTGGCCTCTGAACCGTCCATGTACGTCAGCTGTCCCTGTGTGACGGGGAGGTTTGTGATTCTTGACCACAGATCCCTGAAGGAACAGACAAACCCTTGCAGAGATAAAAGCAGGACGTTTAAACAATGTTCAATTACTTCCAAACAACATTTCAAACTTGTCCAGCCACAGTGTTTGTGATGGCTCTAACCCCAGGTGTTAGGTATCTGTTTATATTTGGTTCATTAGAAAGCTCTCTCAATATTCTAAAGGCTATATTCTCTATCTCTCTCTTGCTCTTGCTCTCTCGCCCTCTCTCAATTCACTTCAAAAGGCTTTATTGGCATGGACAGTGTTACCACATACATTGCCAAACTAAATATATAGACAGATATTAAATAAATGATGACGCAGATAGATAATAATAATAGGAAAAATAATAATACTCAATTAGTAATAACAATTAACAGGACAATACAGTAAGAAATGAATGAAACCTTTTTTGATATTCTCAGAGGACCCTTATAAGCATGTTTTAACCACTCCTACGTAAATGGTAGATTATCAGACAATGAAGAAGAAGGTCTGATTTCATTATTACTGAAACACGATACAAGTGGGAAATATAAAGATCCAGTCCATAAAAAAAATTGAAGGCCCCTTACACTTCAGGGTTGTGATGCATAAATTCTAGCAAAATGTATAGCGCATAGGATTAAAAAGGTATTGTCGGATATTATTCATTCTAATCAGACAGGTTTTTTTACAAGGAAGACACATTGGAGATAATATAAGGCAAGTACTGGAAACAATAGAACACTATGAAAAATTTGGGAAACCAGGCCTGCTATTCATAGAAGACTTTGAAAAGGCATTTGATAAAGTACGACTGGAGTTTATATATAAATGCCTGGAGCATTTCAATTTTGGAGAATCTCTTAGAATCTCTTAGGTTAAAATCATGTATAGTAACCCTAGGTGTAAAATAGTAAATAATGGCTATTTCTCAGAAAGTTTTAAATTGTCAAGAGTAGTAAAACAAGGTTCTCCACTATCGGCATATACATTTTTTTATGGCCATCGAAATGTTAGCTATTAAAATCAGATCCAACAATAATATCAAGGGAAATCCAGGGCTTAAAAAAAAGGTGTCATTGTACGCTGATAATTCATGTTTTCTTTTAAATCCACAACTTGAATCCCTCCACAGGCTCATAGAGGATCTAGATACATTTTCTAACCTCTCTGGATTACAACCAAATTATGATAAATATACTATATTACGTATTGGATCACAAAAAAATAAAATTACCATGTAGTTTACCAATAAAATGGTCTGATGTTGATGAGGATATATTCGGAATACTTATCCCAAATGAAATAAATGATCTCACTCCAATAAATTGTTATAGAAAGTTAGCAAAAATAGGTAAGATCTTGCTAGCATGGAAAGGTAAATACCTGTCTATTTGTGGAAAATCACCCTGATTAACTCTTTAGTATTATCCCAGTTTACCTATTTGCTTATGGTCTTGCCTATGATAAAAAAATATTCAATTTTATTTGGAACGGCAAGCCAGACAAAATTAAATGGGCCTATTTATATAATGAATATGAATTCGGAGGACAGAAATTATTAAATATTAAAGCATTAGACCTAACACTAAAAGCTTCAGTCATACAAAAGTTCTACAGAAATCCGAACTGGTTCTCTAGCAAATTAGTAAGATTGTCTCACCCCGTGTTCAAGAATGGCTTTTTTCCCTTTATTCAGATTACAACTGCTCACTTTCAGTTATTTGAAAAGGAAATCATCTCGCAAATATCACTATTCCTAAAACAAGCTATAGAAAGTTGGTTGCAATTTCAATTTAATCATCCAGAAATGACAGAACAAATAATGCAACAAATATTGTGGTTAAACTCAAATATACTAATTGATAAAAAAGCATTATCTTTTGAATTTTTAAAAAAAAAAGGTATAATCTTCGTAAATGATATCAAAGGTAGGACTGGTGGAGTTATGTCGCACATACATCTAACAAAAACATATCGAAATGTCTGCTCTACCCAAAATTACAACCAAATAATTGCAGCATTACCGCAAAAATGGAAGGGGTAAGTGGAAGGGGGGAAAAGTAAGGAACATGTCTGTCGGCCCAGCATTATAGAACATAATTGGTTAAAGAAAATTGTGATGAATAAAAAAGAACACAAGTTTAATTTAAGGACCTAAGGTTTGACAGCCGTCCCATATACAGTGGGGAAAAAAAGTATTTAGTCAGCCACCAATTGTGCAAGTTCTCCAACTTAAAAAGATGAGAGAGGCCTGTAATTTTCATCATAGGTGCACGTCAACTATGACAGACAAATTGAGGAAAAAAAATCCAGAAAATCACATTGTAAGATTTTTAATGAATTTATTTGCAAATTATGGTGGAAAATAAGTACTTGGTCACCTACAAACAAGCAAGATTTCTGTCTCTCACAGACCTGTAACTTCTTCTTTAAGAGGCTCCTCTGTCCTCCACTCGTTACCTGTATTAATGGCACCTGTTTGAACTTGTTATCAGTATAAAAGACACCTGTCCACAACCTCAAACAGTCACACTCCAAACTCCACTATGGCCAAGACCAAAGAGCTGTCAAAGGACACCAGAAACAAAATTGCAGACCTGCACCAGGCTGGGAAGACTGAATCTGCAATAGGTAAGCAGCTTGGTTTGAAGAAATCAACTGTGGGAGCAATTATTAGGAAATGGAAGACATACAAGACCACTGATAATCTCCCTCGATCTGGGGCTCCACGCAAGATCTCACCCCGTGGGGTCAAAATGATCACAAGAACGGTGAGCAAAAATCCCAGAACCACACGGGGGGACCTAGTGAATGACCTGCAGAGAGCTGGGACCAAAGTAACAAAGCCTACTATCAGTAACACACTACGCCGCCAGGGAGTCAAATCCTGCAGTGCCAGATGTGTCCCCCTGCTTAAGCCAGTACATGTCCAGGCCCGTCTGAAGTTTGCTAGAGTGCATTTGGATGATCCAGAAGAGGATTGGGAGAATGTCAGATGAAACCAAAATATAACTTTTTGGTAAAAACTCAACTCGTCGTGTTTGGAGGACAAAGAATGCTGAGTTGCATCCAAAGAACACCATACCTACTGTGAAGCATGGGGGTGGAAACATCATGCTTTGGGGCTGTTTTTCTGCAAAGGGACCAGGACGACTGATCCGTGTAAATGAAAGAATGAATGGGGCCATGTATCGTGAGATTTTGAGTGAAAACCTCCTTCCATCAGCAAGGGCATTGAAGATGAAACGTGGTTGGGTCTTTCAGCATGACAATGATCCCAAACACACCGCCCGGCAACGAAGGAGTGGCTTCGTAAGAAGCATTTCAAGGTCCTGGAGTGGCCTAGCCAGTCTCCAGATCTCAACCCCATAGAAAATCTTTGGAGGGAGTTGAAAGTCTGTGTTGCCCAGCGACAGCCCCAAAACATCACTGCTCTAGAGGAGATCTGCATGGAGGAATGGGCCAAAATACCAGCAACAGTGTATGAAAACCTTGTGAAGACTTAGAGAAAACGTTTGACCTGTGTCATTGCCAACAAAGGGTATATAACAAAGTATTGAGAAACTTTTTGTTATTGACCAAATACTTATTTTCCACCATAATTTGCTAATAAATTCATTAAAAATCCTACAATGTGATTTTCTGGATTTCTTTTTCTCATTTTGTCTGTCATAGATGACGTGTACCTATGATGAAAATTACAGGCCTCTCTCATCTTTTTAAGTGGGAGAACTTGCACAATTGGTGGCTGACTAAATACTTTTTTTCCCCACTGTAGATAGCAAATTAGTTGGGAAGTTGACGTACCGATTCCACGGCATAGTGTTTATGAACTGATACGCAAAACGATGCTGGATTCAAAACTTCAAAATGGAAAACTTTAAATTATTACAAAATTCTTGCTACCAATAGAATGTTATTTATATGGGGGATACAATCTTCCCAGCTCTGCACATTTTGCTTCAAAGAGACAGAATCATTAGATAATTTGTTTTGGTACTGTCCATTTGTAGCTTGTTTTTGGACACAGGTCCATGAATGGCTAAAGGATTGCAATATTTACCTGGAGCTAACCCTGCAGATAGCACTCCTGGGTGATCTGAAAAGTAATAGTCAATCGATCAGTAATATAATAATACTTTTAGCAAAAATGTTTATTTTCAATTTACAATCTGTAGAAACAATGAGAATATAAGGGTTCAGAACTTTCGTGAAACATCACAGTACAGCTGAAAAATATATGGCAAATAGAAATCCAATATGGATGGATATGTGTATGTATATGTATTTATATGTATGTATGTGTATATGTATATGTATGTAGGTACAGTTGAAGACGGAAGTTTACATACACACAATTAGTATTTGGTAGGATTGCCTTTAAATTATTTAACTTGGGTCAAACGTTTCGGGCAACCTTCCACAAGCTTCCCACAATAAAATTGGGTGAATTTTGGCACATTCTTCCTGACAGAGCTGGTGTAACTGAGTCAGGTTTGTAGGCTTCCATGCTCGCACACGCTTTTTCAGTTCTGCACACCCATTTTCTATAGGATTGAGGTCAGGGCTTTGTGGTGGACACTCCAATACCTTGACTTTGTTGTCCTTAAGCAATTTTGCCAAAACTTTGGAAGTGTGCTTGGGGTCATTGTCCATTTGGAAGACCCATTTGTGACCAAGCTTTAACTTCCTGACTGATGTCTTGAGATGTTGCTTCAATATATCCACATAATTTTCCTTCCTCATGATGCAATCTATTTTGTGAAGTGCACCAGTCCCTCCTGCAGCAAAGCACCCCCACAGCATGTTGCTGCCACAGCATGTTGCTGCTGGGATGGAGTTCTTTGGCTTGCAAGCCATCCCCTTTTTCCTCCAAACATAATGATGGTCATTATGGCCAAACAGTTCTATTTTTGTTTCATCAGACCAGAGGACATTTCTCCAAAAAGTACAAACTTTGTCCCCATGTGCAGTTGCACACCATAGTGTGGCTTTTTAAAGGCGATTTTGGAGTGGTGGCTTCTTCCTTGCTGAGTGGCCTTTCAGGTTATGTCGATATAGGACTCGTTTTACTGTGGATATAGATACTTCTGTACCTGTTTCCTCCAGCATCTTCACAAGGTCCTTTGCTGTTGTTCTGGGTTTGATTTGCAATTTTCGCACCAAAGTACGTTCATCTCTAGGAGACAGAACGCGTCTCCTTCCTGAGCGGTATGACCTTTGCGTGGTCCCACGGTGTTTATACTTGCGTACTAATGTTTGTCCAGATGAACGTGGTACCTTCAGGCATTTGGAAATTGCTCCCAAGGATGAACCAGATTTGTGGAGGTTTACAATTTATTTTCTGAGGTCTTGGCTGATTTATTTTGATTTACCCAAGATGTCAAGCAAAGAGGCACTGCGTTTGATGGTAGGCCTTGAGATACATCCACAGGTACACCTCCAATTGACTGAAATTATGTCAATTAGCCTATCAGAAGCTTCTAAAGCCATGACATCATTTTCTGGAAATGTCCTAGCTGTTTAAAGGCACAGTCAACTTATTGTATGTAAACTTCTGACCCACTGGAATTGTGATACACTGAATTATAAGTGAAATAATCTCTCTGTAAACAATTTTTGGAAAAATTACTTGTGTCATGCACAAAGTAGATATCCTAACTGACTTGCCAAAGCTATAGTTTGTTAACAAGAGAGTGGTTGAAAAATTAGTTTTAATGACTCCAACCTAAGTGTATGTAAACTTCCGACTTCAACTGTATAGATATATAATTTAAATATATTTGCGAGAAATAAAAATATATGCAAGAAAGGCGGGGAAACAAAATGGCGTATTGAACACAAAGCGGTAAAATTCACAACAAGATAAAAAATTATATTCAATATCAGGAAGTTAGACTAAATAATAGCATTTCATATATTCAAGGGAAATAACATTCAATCTGGATAATAACACAAAACAAATTATAAGGCTAGAGAAATGTATCGACAAATATTACAACAACATGCAACACCCAAACATGACTGAAGATAAACGAGGAGAATCAATCTCCAAGAGAAAGCGAGACTCCTCGACTGATACAGATGATTTATGCTCTTCACCACTCGGACTGGTAAGTGTGTAAAGCGACCTGTTGAAGTCGATAAATGACAAACTGGGCATACTGGAGTTGGTCAGTAATGATGTAAAAGAGTTGAAGGCGAGTCTGGAAATGAGTGACGGAAAAGTTGCGATAATGGAGAGCAATACAAAAAAACTAAAAGGGACAGTCAATAGGATGGAAACGGACGTTAAGGAACTTAAAAAGGAGAACAACTTTCTGAAAGAAGCCTTACTAGATATACAAACTAGATCGATGAGAGAAAATCTAGTACTTACGGGTATCCAGGAAAAGGAGGGAGAGATTACAGAAAGAATAGTGAGGGACTTCTTTCTTACAGCGCTGCAGATTCCACTCGAGGCTGTCGATAAAATCCAACTCGAACGTGTACACCGTTTCGGACAAAGAGGGCAGAGATATGAGCGTCCAATCGTTGCCAAATTTACCTTTATAAAGGACAAAGTCATGGTTAAAAGCCTAGGAAAAAGACTTGTTGGCACAAAAATAGGCATGAATGATTAGTTCCCGAGGGAGATTGCAGAAGGGCGCAAAGTTCTGTACCCAATCTTCAAGGAAAACAGATTAAATGGGAAGTGTGTTGCTTTCGTTGTTGATAAACTGTATATTGACAAACAAATGTTACGCGACACAAAGACCACTCCATGGCTATTCTGAAAGTTCTAATAGAGGAGTCGAATAATGGAACACCCAATACTAGTCATTGTAGGGATTGTAATAATAAAACATATTTATAGTAGGTATAGTAATTTATAAAGGGATAAGACAGTATTACAAGAAAATATAACAATCTAAATAATACATCTTCAAATACAACTAAATTAGAACACAAGTACTCAATCAACATAGTGGAGATAAAAACATAGCAAACAGAAGACATAGTCTCCTGAGTGGCGCAGTGGTCTAAGGCACTGCATCGCAGTGCTAACTGTGCACCTAGATCCTGGTTCGAATCCAGGCTCTGTCGCAGCCGGCCGTGACCGGGAGACTCATGGGCGGCGCACAATTGGCCCAGGGTAGGGGAGGGAATGGCCGGCAGGGATGTAGCTCAGTTGATAGAGCATGGCGTTTGCAACGCCAGGGTTGTGGGTTCGATTCCCACGGGGGGGAAGTATAAAAAAAAGATGTATTCACTAACTGTAAGTCGCTCTGGATAAGAGCGTCTGCTAAATGACTGTAATGTAAAATGAAGGCACAGTGTGTGGATGAATTGTGATGGATGGCGTGGTGTGTGTTTTGGTGTTTGAATACGTGTGGCGTTAAGTGAGTGAGAAAGGAAATGGTTGCATATCCCAGAAGCAACATGTGTCTGTGAGCAGGGGTTGTGAGAGGGAGCTTTCAATTTTGTGCAGATGAAGGATATACATTTTAAAGTATAGTATACATCTAATATATTTGTTATTGTCCTATCATGATGGAACGATCCCCAACCCTATATCCTAGACACCCACCTGAGCGACCCATACACCAAAGAGAAGTCCCCATCTGTTTTATGGACCTGCTGTGAGTTGCCAATATGCAGCCAAAACAGGAAAATAAATGCGTTCAGAGACCTACATGAGCAGCACAACCCCCTCAAGATTCTGAGCCTGCCTGGCAGGGTTGGTCCTACAAAGCCAGAGCCCCCTGATGGGAGAGCATTATATACAAGGAAATTCTCAAAGCTGCTAATGAGAACCTTGACGACCTTGTACCTAGCCGGTGGGGATTCCGGTGGGGTACCCCCACCCAGGTAGTTGCAGTGCTGGCAACACTGGCTGCAGTAACCCATGGGGAGGGGTCACTCTCGGACAATCAGAGAGGGGGCTTATCATTGTGGCCCAGGTGGCACAAAATAATCAAAGGTCTGACTGCACGGAGATGCTTGGGAAAAATGGTTACAACGGGGGACCAGAGTGTTTGTGTCTCAGATGAAGAGGGTGGATCTGATCTCCATCACCTAGAGGTTGGCATATATTAAATAGATTAATCAAATCTCACATTGTTGTCAATTTCTGCTCAATCTTGCTTGCTTTCTCAATCAGCTGTAACTGTATATGCACTCGTAAATCAGGTCCTTTCTTGAGTTGGGCTCTGGGATGTAACAACCGTTGAGCATCTGATTTTATGGTTGATTGTGGAGGAAAGGGGTTGAGTGTGTTAGAGTATGTGAGTATCTGCGTGTGTGTTTATCCCACATCTGTTGCAAGGGGGTAAGGATGTTAGGGATAATATAGGATGAACCACAATAATTGTTTGCTAAAATAATAATTGCTTGTCAAAAATGAAACAATCACCCTCATGCTCTTAAGGAAATCGTGAATGTCATGGATACATTACAACTAGTAGATATATGGAGGCTTAAATATCCTGATCTAGTGAGATATACATGGCGGAGACTAAGTCAAGCTAGTCATCTTGACTTCCTTCTTATGTCGTTCTCGTTGGCACCAAAAGTTTAAAAAGTGTTGATAGGGGACAGAATGCGGTCGGACCATCATATAATTGGCATATACATTACCCTTACTGAATTTCCACGTGGGCGAGGATATTGGAAATTTAATCAAAGCCTATTGGACGATAATTTATTTTTAACAAGGACAAGGGAATTTATAACTGTTTTTTTTCGACATAACATAGGTACATAGGCATCTTTAAATGTGCCTTTAGAGGCCATGCAATTCAGTACTCATCTCGAAAACAAAAGCAATTTAAGTCAAAAGAGTTTATACTAACAAAGGAAATAGAAGGTCTAACAGAACAGTTAGAGAAACTTATTCAAGAAAGATCAAGTGTAATATATTATAAAAATAAAGCAAACTGGATGGAATATGGGGAAAAATGCACCAAATTATTTTTTTATCTTCAACATAGGAATGCTACCAAACATAATTTAATGAAACTGGTTAGAAATGACGGAGTCACCCATGATTCACCAAAGGATATTTTGAAGGAGGAAACAAAGTACTTTAAGCACATGTTTTCGTTTCAGTTGCCTCCATCTCCTCTAACTGAAGCTAATTGTAGAGATTTTTTTTTCAATTGATAAAGTAAAATTAACAGCCATACAGAAAGACTCATGCGAAGCTGAATTACAGATGAGGAACTTCTGGATGCATTTAAAGACTTATGTCCGGGAAAACTCCAGGGTTGGATGGCATACCAGTCGAGGTGTACCAAACCTTTTTTGATATACTAAGAGGACCATTATTAGCATGTTTTAACTACTCCTATGTAAATGGTAGATTATCACAAACTAAAGAAGAAGGTCTGATTTCATTATTACTGAAACAGGATACGAGTGGAAAATATAAATATCCAGTCCATTTAAAAAATTGGAGCCCCCTTACACTTCAGTGTTGTGATGCAAAAATTCTAGCAAAATGAATAGCGCATAGAATTAAAAAGGTATTGTCGGACATTATTCATTCTAATAAGACAGGTTTTTTACATGGAAGATACATTGGAGATAATATAAGGCAACTACTGGAAACAATAGAACACTATGGAAAATCTGGGAAACCAGGCCTGCTATTCCTAGCAGACTTCGAAAAGGCATTTGATAAAATATGACTGGAGTTTATATATAAATGCCTGGAACATTTCAATTTTGGGTAATATCTTATAAAATGGGTCAAAATCATGTATATTAACCCTAGGTGTAAAATAGTAAATAATGGCTATTTCTCAGAAAGTTTTAAACTGTCAAGGGGAGTGAAACAAGGTTGTCCACTATCAGCATATCTATTTATAATGGCCATCGAGATGTTAGCTATTAAAATCAGATCCAACCATAATATCAAGGGATTAGAAATCCAGGGCTTAAAAACAAAGGTGTCAATGTACGCTGATGATTCATGTTTTCTTTTAAATCCACAACTAGAATCCCTTCACAGCCTCATAGAGTATATAGATACATTTTCTAACCTCTCAGGATTACAACCAAATTATGACAAATGCACTTTATTACGTATTGGATCACACAAAAAAAAAATGTTTACATTACCATGTAGTTTACCAATAAAATGGTCTGATGGTGATGTGAATATACTCGGAATACATATCCCAAAGGAAATAAATGATCTCACTCCAATACATTTTTATAGAAAGTTTGCAAAAATAGTTAAGATCTTGCTACCATGGAAAGGTAAATACCTGTCAATTTGTGGAAAAATCACCCTGATTAACTCTTTAGTATTATCCCAGTTTACCTATTTGCTTATGGTCTTGCCTACGCCTAGCGAACAGTTTTTTAAATTATATGAGAAAAAAATATTCCATTTTATTTGGAACGGCAAGCCAGACAAAATTAAACGGGTCTATTTATATAATGAATATGAATTCGGAGGACAGGAATTATTAAATATTAAAGCATTAGACCTATCGTTAAAAGCTTCAGTCATACAAAAGTTCTACAGAAATCCGAACTGGTTCTCTAGCAAATTAGTAAGATTGTCTCACCCCGTGTTCAAGAATGGCCTTTTTCCCTTTATTCAGATTACAATCTCTCACTTTCAGTTATATGAAAAGGAAATCATCTCTAAATATCACTATTTCTGAAACAAGCCATAGAAAGTTAGTTGCAATTTCAATTTAATCCTCCAGAAACGACAGAACAAATAATGCAACAAATATTGTGGTTAAACTCAAATATACTAATTAATAATGTAAGCATACTGTGTCCATAATAAGTATATAGGTTGTAGGTTGGGAGCTTTTGTGAAAGAGCACAGTTAGAAAAATATGGCATATACAGTGGGGAAAAAAAGTATTTAGTCAGCCACCAATTGTGCAAGTTCTCCCACTTAAAAAGATGAGAGAGGCCTGTAATTTTCATCATAGGTACACGTCAACAATGACAGACAAATTGAGTAAAAAAAATCCAGAAAATAACATTGTAAGATTTTTAATGAATTTATTTGCAAATTATGGTGGAAAATAAGTATTTGGTCACCTACAAACAAGCAAGATTTCTGGCTCTCACAGACCTGTAACTTCTTCTTTAAGAGGCTCCTCTGTCCTCCACTCGTTACCTGTATTAATGGCACCTGTTTGAACTTGTTATCAGTAAAAAAGACACCTGTCCACAACCTCAAACAGTCACACTCCAAACTCCACTATGGCCAAGACCAAAGAGCTGTCAAAGGACACAAGAAACAAAATTGTAGACCTGCACCAGGCTGGGAAGACTGAATCTGCAATAGGTGAGCAGCTTGGTTTGAAGAAATCAACTGTGGGAGCAATTATTAGGAAATGGAAGACATACAAGACCACTGATAATCTCCCTCGATCTGGGGCTCCACGCAAGATCTCACCCCGTGGGGTCAAAATGATCACAAGAACGGTGAGCAAAAATCCCAGAACCACACGGGCCAGTACATGTCCAGGCCCGTCTGAAGTTTGCTAGAGTGCATTTGGATGTTCCAGAAGAGGATTGGGAGAATGTCATATGGTCAGATGAAACCAAAATAGAACTTTTTGGTAAAAACTCAACTCGTCGTGTTTGGAGGACAAAGAATGCTGAGTTGCATCCAAAGAACACCATACCTACTGTGAAACATGGGGGTGGAAACATCATGCTTTGGGGCTGTTTTTCTGTAAAGGGACCAGGACGACTGATCCGTGTAAAGGAAAGAATGAATGGGGCCATGTATCGTGAGATTTTGAGTGAAAACCTCCTCCCATCAGCAAGGGCATTGAAGATGAAACGTGGCTGGGTCTTTCAGCATGACAATGATCCCAAACACACCGCCCGGGCAACGAAGGAGTGGCTTCGTAAGAAGCATTTCAAGGTCCTGGAGTGGCCTAGCCAGTCTCCAGATGTCAACCCCATAGAAAATCTTTGGAGGGAGTTGAAAGTCTGTGTTGCCCAGCGACAGCCCCAAAAAATCACTGCTCTAGAGGAGATCTGCATGGAGGAATGGGCCAAAATACCAGCAACAGTGTGTGAAAACCTTGTGAAGACTTACAGAAAACGTTTGACCTGTGTCATTGCCAACAAAGGGTATATAACAAAGTATTGAGAAACGTTTGTAATTGACCAAATACTTATTTTCCACCATAATTTGCAAATAAATTCATTAAAAATCCTACAATGTGATTTTCTGGATTATTTTTCCTCATTATGTCTGTCATAGTTGAAGTATACCTATGATGAAAATTACAGGCCTCTCTCATCTTTTTAAGTGGGAGAACTTGCACAATTGGTGGCTGACTAAATACTTTTTTCCCCACTGTAGAAGCAAACCGGATGGACATCATGAAAATGATCGGAGAGGTTGAGAGTAGAAGAAGTTCAGGAGAAAAAACAAACAAAATATGATTATTGTAAAATTGACTGTGTCCATAAAATGTATATAGTAAGTATAAGCTGGAAGTAGAGGCCTAAGCATTGTTGTTCACTAGTTTACTCCAATTGGGGAAAGGGTGGTGGGGTTGGAAAGTAATGAAGGGGAATAAACACTGCTCAAAAAAATAAAGGGAACACTTAAACAAAACAATGTAACTCCAAGTCAATCACACTTCTGTGAAATCAAACTGTCCACTTAGGAAGCAACACTGATTGACAATAAATGCCACATGCTGTTGTGCAAATGGAATAGACAACAGGTGGAAATTATAGGCAATTAGCAAGACACCCCCAATAAAGGACTGGTTTTGCAGGTGGTGACCACAGTCCACTTCTCAGTTCCTATGCTTCCTGGCTGATGTTTTGGTCACTTTTGAATGCTGGCGGTGCTTTCACTCTAGTGGTAGCATGAGATGGAGTCTACAACCCACACAAGTGGCTCAGGTAGTGCAGCTCAGCCAGGATGGCACATCAATGCGAGCTGTGGCAAGAAGGTTTGCTGTGTCTGTCAGCGTAGTGTCCAGAGCATGGGGGCGCTACCAGGAGACAGGCCAGTACATCAGGAGACGTGGAGGAGGCCGTAGGAGGGCAACAACCCAGCAGCAGGACTGCTACCTCAGCCTTTGTGCAAGGAGGAGCAGGAGGAGCACTGCCAGAGCCCAGCAAAATGACCTCCAGCAGGCCACAAATGTGCATGTGTCTGCTCAAACGGTCAGAAACAGACTCCATGAGGGTGGTATGAGGGCCCGACGTCTACAGGTGGGGGTTGTGCTTACAGCCCAACACCGTGCAGGACGTTTGGCATTTGCCAGAGAACACCAAGATTGGCAAATTCGCCACTGGCGCCCTGTGCTCTTCACAGATGAAAGCAGGTTCACACTGAGCACATGTGACAGATGTGACAGAGTCTGGAGACGCCGTGGAGAACGTTCTGCTGCCTGCAACATCCTCCAGCATGACCGGTTTGGCAGTGGGTTTGTCATGGTGTGGGGTGGCATTTCTTTGGGGGGCCGCACAGCCCTCCATGTGCTCGCCAGAGGTAGCCTGACTGCCATTAGGTACCGAGATGAGATCCTCAGACCCCTTGTGAGACCATATGCTGGTGCGGTTGGCCATGGGTTCCTCCTAATGCAAGACAATGCTAGACCTCATGTGGCTGGAGTGTGTCAGCAGTTCCTGCAAGAGGAAGGCATTGATGCTATGGACTGGCCCGCCCGTTCCCCAGACCTGAATCCAATTGAGCACATCTGGGACATCATGTCTCGCTCCATCCACCAATGCCACGTTGCACCACAGACTGTCCAGGAGTTGGCGGATGCTTTAGTCCAGGTCTGGGAGGAGATCCCTCAGGAGACCATCCGCCACCTCATCAGGAGCATGCCCGGGCGTTGTAGGGAGGTCATACAGGCACGTGAAGGCCACACACACTACTGAGCCTCATTTTGACTTGTTTTAAGGACATTACATCAAAGTTGGATCAGCCTGTAGTGTGGTTTTCCACTTTAATTTGAGGGTGACTCCAAATCCAGACCTCAATGGGTTGATACATCTGATTTCCATTGATATCTTTTGTGTGATTTTGTTGTCAGCACATTCAACTATGTAAAGAAAAAAATATTTAATAAGATTATTTCATTCATTCAGATCTAGGATGTGTTATTTTAGTGTTCCCTTTATTTTTTTGAGCAGTGTATATTTTTTAAGGATATGTATGTGTATGTATGTGTATATATATAAACATGGGGGATTGGAAGTGATGCAGACAATTACATTGATGGAAGTTACAATCTATCTGCAATATTAAGCTGATCTACCCCCCTAAAAAAAAAAAAAAAAGGTATGGGGGATTGGAAGTGATGCAGACAATTACATTGATGGAATTTACAATCTATCTGCAATATTAAAGCTGATCTACCCCCTAGAAAAAAATATAAGTAGTAATAATAATAATAATGAATGAGGACAATAATTAAATAGTGAAAAATACATAGGTAGAAATTGTTTTGCTCTAGTTGGTCAGTCCACTGGCCGTCCCTATATAGTGCATTCGGACAGCATTCAGACCCTTTTACTTAAAACAAGTTTTTTTTTTCTAAAATGGATTCAATTGTTTTTTTCCCTTATCAATCTATACGCAATACCCCATACTGACAAAGCAAAATCAGGTTTTTATACGTTTTTGCAAATTTATAAAAAATAAACAACTGAAATATCACATTTACATGAGTATTCAGACCCTTTACTCAGTAGTTTGTTGAAGAACCTTTGACAGCGAATACAGCCTCGAGTCTTCTTGGGTATGACGCTACAAGCTTGGCACACCTGTATTAGAGGAGTTTCTCCCATTCCTCTCTGCAGACCCTCTCAAGCTCTCTCAGGTTGGAGGGGAGCGTCGCTGCACAGCTATTCTTCAGGTCTCTCCCGAGATGTTCGATCAGGTTCAAGTATGGGCTCTGGCTGGGCCACTCAAGGACCTTCAGAGACTTGTCCCGAAGCCACTCATGCATTGTCTTGGCTATGTGCTTAGGGTGGTTGTCCTGTTGGAATGTGAACCTTCGCCCCAGTCTGAGGTCCTGAGTGCTCTGGAGCAGGTTTTCATCAAGGATCTCTCTGTACTTTGCTCCGATCTTGACTAGTCTCCCTGTCCCTGCTGCTGAAAAACATCACAACAGTATGATGCTGCCACCACCATGCTTCACCGTAGGGATGGTGCCTGGTTTACTCCAGACGTAACGCTTGGCATTCAGGCCAAAGCCTTTAATCTTGGTTTCATCAGACCAGAGAATCTTGTTTCTCATGGTCTGAGAGTCTTTAGGTGCCTTTTGGCAAACTCCAAGTGGGCTGTCTGGCCACTCTACCATAAAGACCTGATTGGTGGAGTACTGCAGAGATGGTTGTCCTTTTGGAAGGTTCTCCCATCTCCACAAAGGAACTCTGGAGCTATGTCAGAGTGACCATCGTGTTCTTGGTCACCTCCCTGACCAAGGCCCTTCTCCCCTGATTGCTCAGTTTGGCCAGGCGTCCAGCTCTAGGAAGAGTCTTGGTGATTCTAAACTTCTTCCATTTAAGCATGATGAAGGGCATACTGGGGACCTTCAATGCTGCAGAAATGTTTTGGTACCTTTCCCCAGATCTGTGCCTCGACACAATCCTGTCTCTGAGCTCTACGGACAATTCCTTAAACCTCATGGCTTGGTTTTTGCTCTGACATGCACTGTCAACTTGTGGGACCTTATATAAACAGGTGTATGCCTTTCCAAATCATGTCCAATCAATTGGATTCACCACAGGTGGACTCCAATCAAGTTGTAGAAACATCTCAAGGATGATAAATGGAAACAGGATGCACCTGAGCTCAATTTCGAGTCTCATAGCAAATGGTCTGAATACTTATGTAAATAAGGTATTTCTGTTTTTTATTTTAAAAACATTTGCCAACATTTTAAAAAACCTGTTTTCACTTTGTCATTATGGGGTCAGGGGTCAGAATACTTTCCGTATGCACTGTAGGTGTGGCAGGAAGCTACATATTCTGCAGTTAATACCGTTTTTTTCTCTCCAAATAGATATTGCATTTTCTTATTTTCTGTTTTTGTTTCTAAATCTTTGTATTGGTTTTCAATTTTGGGGAAGATAATTGCCCGTAAGTTTGTATAGTTCTCGCAGTGTAGGAGACCTCTCTCTGAGGGCAAAGTGAGCACAACCTGTCCTCTCTGGGTAGCCAGATCTGCCTGTGACTGACTGTTTCGATGGCCAGGCTGTGCTCTCTGAGTCTGTACATAGTCAGTGTTTTGTTTTTGTTTTCTATCGATCACATTGGTCAGATAGTCTGCCACCGTGTAGTGTCTGTTTAGAGCCAAATAGCATTGAAGTTTACTTAGATTTTTTTTTGTGGTGTCTTTCCAATAGGTGATGTATTTATCTTTTTTGGTTTGTCATAATTTAGTTGGGCCAGATATTCTGAGTGCTGTCATGAGGCTTTGTTGGTTTGGTAGTGGTAAGTGAATTTAGCCTCAGGACCAGCTGGCTGAGGGGACTCTTCTCTATTGTCACCTCTTGAATTTGAGGGCTTTGTATTGGTAGGAGTGGGGGTCACTTGTTTTAAAATGATTATAACATTTGGTGGCTCTTTTTTGGATATTAATCTGAAGAAGGAATTGGCCTAATTTTGCACTGCATGTGTTTTTTTTGTTTTTTTCTCTGTATTCTGAGGATGCTCTTACATAATTCTGCATGCAGGGTTTCAATTGTGTGTTTTTCCCATTTGTTAAATTCTTGCTCTGTAAGTGGACCCCACATCTCTCTGCCATTTAGTGCAATTGGTTCTATTATTGATTTGAATATTTTGAACAAGATCCTAATTTAATAGGTATTTTAATGGCATAGAAAGACCTCCTTTCTTTGTCTTTCAGTTCATTCACAGCCAGGTTAAAGTACATGTTTTGTCCCAAATATGTTTTGGTGTGTGTGTTCTATTTGAGGGGAGCCCAGTAAAAAAGTATGTCAGTTTCCCTGACATCTGGACCTTTTCTGAAATATCATAATGTTTGTCTTTTTGAGATTGACTGTCAGTGCCCAGGTCTGATAGAACTGTTGCAGATTATCTAATTGTTGCTGTAGCCCCTATTTTGTCGGGGACAGCAGAACCGGATCAACTGCATACAGGAGGCATTTTATTTCTGTATTGTTAACAGTGAGCCCGGGGGCTGTTGACACATCAGATTACTATAACAACTACTCTAAAACATATAGTTACAGAGCAAACTGCAGACGATTCCATGGCTACAGATTTTCAGCTTTTTCTATCCAGTTGGAAAGAAAAAAAGAGTATCCAATAACACAGCCTGCCAATTCAAAGGCCTTCTCTCTGCCTGCTTACCGAATGTTGACCAATCACAGAGACACATGGACAAGAAATGCTGGTTTATCTCTATATCCTCTACTTCCTGTTTGAGTCAAATGGGGTTGATCTGTATTGTTCCAATGTTCCAATTGTTTTGTAGCAAGGAGAATGATGACATACACATGGAACTTTCAAAAACAAATAAATAACCTGCCTCCCTGCCTAAAGAAAGGTTAAATAAAAAATAAAAAATACAGTGCATCCCAGTAGGAGAAAACTCCTACCTCTCTCTTGCCGTCTGATTATTAGAAAACTAAACACCAAAAACAATAAAAACAAATGGTGTAATTTCCTAGAATGCAGGTACACATTTTGGTACTGTGGAATAAGCTTAGGCAATGTGTGTATGTTTACGTGCATGTGTGCATGGGGGTGTGTGTACCTATGTGTATAGGTCACTGTACGCGTTCATGCATTCGAGCATGAGTCAATGTTTGCATGCTTGAGTGTCTGTGTTTGAGTGTGTGTATATTTGTGTGTGTGTTAATAATGGAAGGCAGGACTTACCCATGTAGCATCAGTGCCGCGACCCAATATTCACCCCTTTGTTGCGGCAGGGGAAGTGTGTGTGTGTGTATTCTGGGGAAGTAGGCCATGCTAGTGAATGGTGGCAGTGTCCATCCTTTGATGTCAGTTCCTGTTCACATCCCTCACGCCTGATTGGCCAGCTCCAAACACTGCTCAGTCTGCTCAACCCATTCATTGCCCACTGAGCACACCACGTCATTTCAACGTGGATAATTGGGTGATATTTGGTTGAGACATTGATCAATGAGATTACAACCTATTTTCACCCACTCTCAAAGACAACCAAAAGTTAGTTGAATTAAATAACGTGTTATCACTATGCTTTCAACCATCTAAAAGCACAACCAAATTCCAATGGAAAAACAAATTCAGATTTTTGTTTGAGTTTTTACCCAATGTCTATCATTGCGCTTTCAACCATTTAAAAGCACAGCAAAGTTCAAATGGGAATACAATCAATCAATCAATGTGCTTCATCTAATAGCAGAACTACATGACCTGGATTGCAGTTGAGATTACATTAAAAGTACATGGTGCAAGTGTTCAATGTCGTTCAAGATTCTGAGCAGATTATTACAGCAATTGTGAAGATCTCCACAGACCTCTTGAACCTGCATACTTTATATGATTACATAAGAAGACATTTATAGTTACCTCAAAATATTGCCATGGATGTGTTATTCATTTTAAGGTGTTACATTAGTTTGTAAGATAGCCTGAACTTTAAGCTATTTACTGTATTACAAAAGTAATATTGAATTGTGTTTGGTTGACAACGCAACCAAATATCAACATTTAAAAAGGAAATGTATCTACTGCTTGGATTGTTTAATCTGAGCCACTGGTTTAATCCCATTCTTTAACTTTTATTTTGGGTTGAGTTGGAGATGTGAATCCGACAAGTTAATAGGCTATTTATTGTATTTCAAAAGTGATACTGAATTGTGTTTGGTTAATAACGCAACCAAATGTCAATATTTTGAAGACATTTACAGTGAGGGAAAAAATTATTTGATCCCCTGCTGATTTTGTATGTTTGCCCACTGACAAAGACATGATCAGTCTATAATATTAATGGTAGGTTTATTTGAACAGTGAGAGACAGAATAACAACAAAAAATCCTGAAAAACACGTAAAAAAATGTTATAAATTGATTTGCATTTTAATGAGGGAAATAAGTATTTGACCCCTCTGCAAAACATGACTTAGTACTTGGTGGCAAAACCCTTGTTGGCAATCACAGAGGTCAGACGTTTCTTGTAGTTGGCCACCAGGTTTGCACACATCTCAGGAGGGATTTTGTTCCACTCCTCTTTGCAGATCTTCTCCAAGTCATTAAGGTTTAGAGGCTGACGTTTGGCAACTCGAACCTTCAGCTCCCTCCACATATGTTCTATGGGATTAAGGTCTGGAGACTGTCTAGGCCACTCCAGGACATTAATGTGCTTCTTCTTGAGCCACTCCTTTGTTGCATTTGATGCGATGAAGTTGTCCTGTCCCCTTAGCAGAAAAACACCCCCAAAGCATAATGTTTCCACCTCCATGTTTGACGGTGGGGATGGTATTCTTGGGGTCATAGGCAGCATTCCTCCTCCTCCAAACACGGCGAGTTGAGTTGATGCCAAAGAGCTCGATTTTGGTCTCATCTGACCACAACACTTTCACCCAGTTCTCCTCTGAATCATTCAGATGTTCATTGGTAAACTTCAGAAGGCCTTGAATATATGCTTTCTTGAGCAGGGGGACCTTGCAGGCGCTGCAGGATTTCAGTCCTTCACGGCGTAGTGTGTTACCAATTATTTTCTTGGTGACTATGGTCCCAGCTGCCTTGAGATCATTGACAAGATCCTCCTGTGTAGTTCTGGACTGATTCCTCACCGTTCTCATGATCATTGCAACTCCACAAGGTGAGATCTTGCATGGAGCCCTAGGCCGAGGGATATGACAGTTCTTTTGTGTTGTCACCTTCTCACCAAGCTGCTTGGCGATGGTCTTGTAGCCCATTTCAGCCTTGTGTAGGTCTACAATCTTGTCCCTGACATCCTTGGAGTGCTCTTTGGTCTTGGCCATGGTGAAGAGTTTGAAATCTGATTGATTGATTGCTTCTGTGGACAGGTGTCTTTTATACAGGTAACAAGCTGAGATTAGGAACACTCCCTTTTAGAGTGTGCTCCTAATCTCAGCTCGTTACCTGTATAAAAGACACCTGGGAGCCAGAAATCTTACTGATTGAGATGGGGTCAAATACTTATTTCCCTCATTAAAATGCAGATAAATTTATAACATTTTTGACATGCGTTTTTCTGGATTGTTTTGTTGTTATTCTGTCTCTCACTGTTCAAATAAACCTACCATTAAAATTATAGACTGATAATTTCTTTGTCAGTGGGCAAACGTACAAAATCAGCAGGGGATCAAATACTTTTTTCCCTCACTGCGTCAAGGAACTGCTTTAATTCCAGTTTGTCTACAAATTAATAATTGACATGTTGGCTGCATCTCAACCAAAAGTTAAACAATAGGACTAAATCAAATCAAATCAAACTTTAAATTAACTTTAATTAAAGTTTGATTCTTTAATTTAAATTTTTGGTTGAGATTGAGATGTGACTCCAACATACAGTATATAAAACCTAGGCGTATTGTATTGTCTATTTTTACTTGAATTCTGGGTTGAATTGAAACAAGAGCTGATGTCTTTGCAAATGCTCTGAAGGCTTAAATAGCATCAATGATGATATATTTAATAATAATTTTAATTTTAATATATGAGTGATAAAGTATAGTCACATTGATTTTGCACTGCTAAACCTATACTGTTGGAATGACTTCGATAGCAACTGTGAATCTATTTAGTTTTTAAGTGGAGATCTCTCAACAATCAATCTCACAATAGCACATTGGTAATAATCAGTGGTAAATATCATCGCTAAGCAAGGCTGTGCTTGATTAAATCCCTGGATGGGACACCAAAGGGTAGCTGTGATAGATCAATTATCCAGTAGGAGTTGCTTCCCATCAGCTGATAGTGTATATAATGTTGAAGATCTGATGTTGTTTAAAAGGTACAAATTCAACATATTTTATGCAAGGTTTGTCTATGTTAACATTTGGTTACCATGATGACATAATCCTGTAGTTGAAATTTCACCCTCAAAACAACAGTTTACGTTGATGAAAGTTCCAATGTATTTTCCATGTAGATTCCACATCACAATACATTGACAAATTATGTTGAAATAACGTTAATTCAACCAGTTTGTGCCCAGTGGGTGGTCCTTAGTGCACTTACGTTTATAGATGTTTGGGGGTGCATAATTATTGTTTTTTCCTCGCGCTACAGATGGCTATATCGGTTTGCTAATACATGACTAGCAAAGGCCCAGTGCACTATTTTTGTGGGGAATAAAAAAATAAAATTCAGATTTTTCTGGGGGTGCTGCATCACCCCTACTTCCCACGGCTATTTTTACGTTATCGTATTTAACATTTTTCTTACACTTTAGGGTTGGGCATTAAATGGCTTTGTCTTGCCATTTATTCATTCCATGCACATAGCTGGTGCTAGAGCGTGTCTTTTTCTCACTCTGTCTCTTAGCTAATACAGCATCTGGGCATTTTTCAACATGATATATATCTCCACTGAAGCTGTGAACATATCAATGATGTTGGTTTTAACAACTGTATGCTCTGAGGCACACACACACACACGCACAGAGAAAAAGAAAAGAAACTGTGAAATTAACCAGAATCCTCATGGGATAGTGTAGGCCTGCGCATCCTCTCGCTGTGTTGGAACACACACACACTCAAATACACACACGCACTCCAGGCGTGATATGTAATGTTTACCTACGGATTTCCTCAGTGATGGAGCCTGTATGGCTCCATCAGCAAAGATTTACAGCAAAAGTGAAGTCAAGATGGCCGCCTAGGTTAGCAGGTGAACTTTTGGGAGTATTTGTTTGCTAAATTTTAAGGCATTGATGTACATTTAGACATGTTATTTTGTTCATTTTCATGTATCAACTGTCCAACTGACGGCATGTAAGGTCTGGAAGGGTGTGTCTGTTTTTGTTAATTTTTTGTAACCTGCCATTGAAGCAGCTTGTACATATGGCATTCTGAATATATGCAAACAAAAGGTGGAATCCAGCATATACAGTGCATTAGGAAAGTATTAAGACCCCTTACCCTTTTCCACATTTTGTTACGTTACAGCCTTATTCTAAAAATTATTACATACTTTTTTTTCCTCAGTAATCTACACACAATTTCCCATAACGACAAAACGGAAACAGTTTTTTAGACATCTTTGCAAATGTATTAAAAATAATAAACAGAAATACCTTATTTACATAAGTATTCAGACCCTTTGCTATAAGACGCTAAATTGAGCTCAGGTGCATCCTGTTTCCAATTATCATCCTTGAGACGTTTCTACAACTTGATTGGAGTCAACCTGTGCTAAATTAAATTGATTGGACATGATTTGGAAGGAACACACTTGTCTATATAAGGTCCTACAGTTGACAGTGCATGTCAGAGCAAAAACCAAGCCATGAGGTCGAAGAAATTGTCCGTAGAGTTCCGAGACAGGATCATGTCGTGGCACAGATCTAGGGAAGGGTACCAGAACACAAGTTTATAACCACCCAGACTCTTCCATGGGCTGTCCGCCCGGCCAAACTGAGCAATCGGGGGAGAAGGGCCTTGGTCAGGGTTCCTCTGTGGAGATGGGAGAACCTTCCAGAAGGACAACCATCTCTGCAGCACTCCACCAATCAGGCCTTTATGGCAGAGTGGCCAGATGGAAGCCACTCCTCAGTAAAAGGCACATGACAACTCGCTTGGAGTTTGCCAAAAGGCAACAAAAGTACTCTCAGACCATGAGAATCAAGATTGTCTGGTCCGATGAAACCAAGATTGAACTCTTTGGCCTGAATGCCAAGCGTCACATCTGGAGGAAACCAGGCACCATCCCTACGGTGAAGCATGGTGGTGGCAGCATCATGCTGTGAGGATGTTTTTCAGCGGCAGGGACTGGGAGACTAGTCAGGATTGAGGGAAAGATGAATGGTCCAAAGTACAGAGAGGTCCTTGATGAAAACCTGCTCCAGAGTGCTCAGGACCTTAGACTGGTCGAAGGTTCACCTTCCAACAAGACAAGAACCCTAAGCACACAGCCAAAACAACCCAGGAGTGGCTTCGGGGCAAGTCTTTGAATGTCCTTAAGTGGCCAAGCCAGAGCCCAGACTTGAACCTGATCAAACATCTCTGGAGAGATCTGAAAATAGTTGTTCAGTGACGCTCCCCATCCAACCTGACAGAGCTTGAGAGGATCTGCAGAAAATAATGTGAGAAACTCCCCAAATACAGGTGTGCCAAGCTTGTAGTGTCATACCCAAGAATACTCAAGGCTGTAATCACTGCCAAAGGTGATTCAACAAAGTACTGAGTAAAGTGTCTGAATACTTATGTAAATGTAATATTTCTGGGGATTTTTTGTTAAAAAAGACTACCACAACACAAATCAAAATTGCTGCTCCTCTGCATGCTAGCACACATGCTGATGCCAACGTGGATAATACCTGGAGCACAGTTGTCAAGCGCAACATGTCAAAGGAAATATTCTGCCTGTCTTTATCATCGAAAGGGAAATCATGTCAAAAGAGGAGGCAATAGCTAGCCCAGTTAAGGAGGAGGAGTTACACCACAGCCTCATACAGGAAATCCATCCAAACCACTTACGTTCAGTACAGAGAGTTAGAGCACTCTGGAACATCTATCTTCACAATAAAGAAGCAAGAGCAAAGCTTATGATCAGAGGAATATCAGAGAGGTAAGAATGTGAAGTTGAAAGAAAATAACCCTTTCAGCATGAAGTCGCCCATGGCCCAGCAAAACTCTGTTCAGGTTTCAATAAAATAACTACCTGAGTCAGCTGATGACATTGTTGTCACAGATTTTCTGACAAAGGCAGGATGCAAGATTGTGGGAAAGGTGATGAGGCGTATGATTAGATACAAGAAACAGCTCACAAACTGCTCCAATGGAGACAATTTTGTGTACATCGAAGCAGTACCCACCACCTCCATCCCCCGTTCCACAAAGCTTGGTCCACACTGGGTCAGGATCATTTAGGATGGGCAAAGTAATGAACCTCAACAAGACAGGCAAGCATATCATACTTAACGAGGACCTCAGATGGCAGAGTTCAGCTCTAACACAGAGGCAAATGTCAAGTACAGAGGAAACATACACATAGAATGTGCTTGCAGACAATCACCCTCTTGAGGGTGAAGTACAGCTACCGCAGACCCTAGCTGAGTTGACCAAACATGAGGTCCACACCCTCTCCACACTCGAGGTGAAGTGCAGTGAAAATATGTCACTTTCTGATAATGTGCCCATGGACAACAGAGAGCAAGAGCCCGCTACATTCAACGGCACACAGCCTAAGAAAAAGAAGAAGAAAGAGAAGGCTGAGAAAGTAGCAAACAAATACCAACAATACTAACAATCCCCAAACCTAATAAACAAAGGCAGAGTGGAGGACAACAAGGGGAATCGAAGACGGTGCAGCTCATTAGGAAGTGGAGAAGAGGCTAATCAATCTTCAATTATTTCCTACATCTAATCAGTATGGGCCCAGCAATCAGGAAAGTGGCCTAGACTACCAAGCTCACCGAGTTCAACATCAGAGTTTGGAAAATTGACACCTGCTAAGAAGAGGGTGGATATGGAGGATACAAATTAGGGAAATGCAGAGAAACTACCCCTGGGTCAGCCTCCTAGCCAAGAAAAGGGTGTCCAGCTCTTAACCAAAATACATTGTAAAAATGTCAATCGGAGAGAGAGCATGTAGCAGGTAATGACAAAACATTTCAGAAATTACAGAATATACTGTATGTTGTAAATTGAGAAACATTTATACAGTTGAAGTCGGAAGTTTGCATCCACCTTAGCCAAATACATTTAAACTCAATTTTTCACAATTCTTGACATTTAATCCTAGTAAAAATTCCCTGTTTTAGGTCAGTTAGGATCACCACTTTATTTTAAGAATGTGAAATGTCACAATAATAATAGAGATAATGATTTATTTCAGCTTTTATTTATTTCATCACATTCCCAGTGGGTCAGAAGTTTACATACACTCAATTAGTATTTGGTAGCATTGCCTTTAAATTGTTTAACTTGGTCAAACGTTTCAGGTAGCCTTCCACAAGCTTCCCACAATAAGTTGGGTGAATTTGGAAGACCCATTTGCGACCAAGCTTAAACTTCCTGACTGATGTCTTGAGATGTTGCTTCAATATATCCACATAATTTTCCTTCCTCATGATGCCATGTATTTTGTGAAGTGCACCAGTCCCTGCTGCAGCAAAGGACCCCCACAGCATAATGCTGCCACCCCCGTGCTTCACGGTTGGGATGGTGTTCTTCGTCTTGCAAGCCACCCCCTTTTTCCTCCAAACATAACGATGGTCATAATGGCCAAACAGTTATATTTGTGTTTCATCAGACCAGAGGACATTTCTCCAAAAGGTACGATCTTTGTCCCCATGTGCAGTTGCAAACCGTAGTCTGGCTTTTTAATGGTGGTTTTGGAGCAGTGGCTTCTTCCTTGCTGAGCGGCCATTCAGGTTATGTCGATATAGGACTCGTTTTACTGTGGATATAGATACTTTTGTATCTGTTTCGTCCAGCATCTTCACAAGGTCCTTTGCTGTTGTTCTGGGATTGATTTGCACTTTTCGCAGCAAAGTACGTTAACCTCTAGGAGATAGAACGCGTCTCCTTCCTGATTGGTATAAAGGCTGCGTTGTCCCATGGTGTTTATAGTTGCGTACTATTGTTTGTACAGATGAATGTGGAAACTTCAGGCATTTGGAAATTGCTCCTAAGGATGAACCAGACTTGTGGAGGTCTACAATTTTTTTTCTGAGGTCATTGCTGAGTTCTTTTGTTTTTCCCATGATGTCAAGCAAAGAGGCACTGAGTTTGAAGGTAGGC
This sequence comes from Coregonus clupeaformis, assembly GCF_020615455.1. Lineage (NCBI taxonomy): Eukaryota > Metazoa > Chordata > Actinopteri > Salmoniformes > Salmonidae > Coregonus > Coregonus clupeaformis. The sequence continues at coordinate 57,751,795 of NC_059215.1, forward strand.
CTTGAAATACATCCACAGGTACACCTCCAATTGACTCAAATGATGTCGATTAGCCTATCAGAAGCTTCTAAGCCATGACATCATTTTCTGAAAATGTCTTAGCTGTTTAAAGGCCCAGTCAACTTAATGTATGTAAACTTCTGACCCACTGGAATTGTGATACAATGAATTATAAGTGAAATAATCTGTCTGTAAACAATTGTTGGAAAAATTACTTGTGTCATGCACAAAGTAGATGTCCTAACCGACTTGCCAAATCTATAGTTTGTTAACAAGAAATTTGTGGAGTGGTTGAAAAACGAGTTTTAATGACTCCAACCTAAGTGTTTGTAAACTTCCGCCTTCAACTGTACATCAAGGACTCCATTAAGTGCAAAGAAGTACATTTGCGAAGTGAGCCATCTATGGAATGTCTAACTGTAAATTATCCCTATCATCACAAATACATTTTTATATTTTAGTTCTGAATATTACCCCTGCATGTGAATTACAATATTAGATCAAATTAGAAAAGTTACTTAAATATTTTAAAACCCTTAAAAGTCGATTGACGCACCCGTACACAAAAGTGCACAGTTTATACGGTAAATGTTAGAAACTTTTTTTTTTTTCCAATGAAAGCTGACATTCTGCTGAAGGAAACGATATATGGCTTGTGTATTTCCAGGTATCACAGTTTACGCAAGAAGACGCCAAATAGCTAATCTGGCTTTTCTGCAACACCTCGTGGGATGGTGCTTCATATTTTCTCGCTGTATACAGATCTAAACTTAGCCAATCACAGACTATGTTGTTACCAGGTCTCAATACGTCAGACAACCAATAGGAATTGTGTCTGCAATTTTTCACTCTAATAAATAGTTCATACGGAGTTCGCAGAGTGAGAAACACACATTCATATTGTTGTTGTTTTGTACGGGAAAAAGTATGGCACAGAAAATGTACACCACACGACAAACGACAGACGTGATTTTGAAGAATGATGACAGGAGTGGATAGTTTGGCCCAGATAGTTTTCTTACAGACGATGAAGAGAATTACCAAGACGGCATCAATCCGATTGAGTAGTAAGTATATTCAAATTGTGATATTGTTTGGAAATATTTACTGTGTTTATAACGCATGGGCTATTTGGTTTATATGAAAATAATTACTTATTGCTGAGTTGATAATGGTATTGTCAAAGGCGTATTTTGTCATAGGCACTATTATTTGCTGTGTGTATATGGAAGTAGCTTACTCTACAATAATGACGTCATTGGATGTGCTAGTATATTTATTTTATTGATGAATTAATTCTAAATGAAAATATACAAACAGGGTGATATAGGATACATAGGCCTAGGCTATATTTTAGATTTGAACTACCCCTACACCCATGCCCTTGTGGACTGGGGGGATATTCACACCCACACTGAATGGGGATGGGTAGGCTACTTCATTCAGTGATAACATTATTGTCGAATGAACTATTATTTACTGTGTGTATACGGGAGAAGCCCAGTCTACACTAATGACGTCACTGGATGTGATATTGTTATTTATTTTATTGATTAAAGAAATTGTAAATGTTAATATACACACATGGTGATATAGGATATATATTACATTGTAATACACTACCCCTACACCCATGTCATTGTGTAGGGGGGTAGGATAAGATGTTTTACTGGCTGTAAACATTCACACCTTCTCTGAGTTGAATGGGGAAATGGGTAGGCTACTTCACTCAATGGTTAGCTCTGTGAGCATGGTAATGAAGGCTTTTCAGCTTTTGGAATGTAGCAATGTAGAACTAATTTCAAAATCTGTTTTTCTTTTAGTTAAGAAGATGTGGATGAGTCAGAGCAACCAAACCACCTTAACTGCAGCTGTTCTACCCACCACCCCCACCACTCTCCCTCCTCAAGTGAGCACGTCTTCTGCTCCTCCACAAGAAACCACATATTTTCTGCTGTTCAACCCAGCACCTTCACTGCTCCTCTTCCACCCAGCACCTCTACAATACCAGCAAGGAGAAGGTCTGCCTCACCTTCTCAGAGGCTCTGTCCTAGGTGGAGGAGACCCTCCACCCTGGGTAGTCTGTCCCGCCCCATACAAGGATGTGGGCATTCACGGTCTACAGCAAGGTCACCACTCCGTGGTCCAACGCCATCAACCCAGCTTGCCCAAGAGTGGAAGACAGAAAATAATCCAGATATGGCACCTGTTCTGCCAAGATTTTGCCAAGCCAGCAACCATGGGGTGCAACTGGACACAAGGGTACAGTCCAGTCCCCTAGACCTATTCAAGCTCTTCTTCAGTGCTGATGTGGTCAGAACATTGTCTGTCAACAGTTACAAACTGGCGGACCAGAATATTGCCAATGGTAAAAAATACATCAACCCCCTAGAGTTGTTCAAGTTCATTGGGATTCATTGGGATTGTTCTGTACATGGCCATCCTGAAGGTGCCAGCAGTGAAATCCTCTATGATTTTGCATGTGCTTAGCTCCATTCCGTTTCTTTTTTATCCTGAAAAACTCCCTAGTCTTTAACGATTACAAGCATACCCATAACATGATGCAGCCACCACTATGCTTGAAAATATGGAGAGTGGAACTCAGTAATGTGTTGTATTGGATTTGCCCCAAACGTAACGCTTCGTATTCAGGACAAAAAGTGAATTGCTTTGCCTCATTTTTTGCAGCATTACTTTAGTGCCTTGTTGCAAACAGGATGCATGTGTTGGAATATTTTTTATTCTGTACAGTCTTCCTTTTTTTCACTCTGTCAATTAGGTTAGTATTGTGGATTAACTACAATGTTGTTGATCTAGCCTCAGTTTTCTCCTATCACAGCCATTCAACTCAGTAACTGTTTTAAAGTCACCGTTGGCCTCATGTAGGGCTGTTGCTGTGACATATTACCACCACACCGGCAGTCACAAATCATGACCGTAGTCAAATGAATGGCGCTGATGGGTAACCTACCAAACTTGCTAAAGGCCCTCGCTAATGGCCTGGTACTCAGTGCTCAATTGTTCCTCTAATTACTCTCTAAACACTTAATGATTGAATTTGAGTAATCTGAATGATGAGGACAAATGGTAATGGAGTTAGAGCTCCCATTCCAAAATGGACACAGGGAAGCCCCGGACCCAAAACGCATAAATAAATAAAAATTCAACCCGTTCTGAAAAGACCTAAAGGACAACTGGTCTGATCCGAGTGAGGGAAGCAGCAGAAAAAACAATTGGTTTTCTACTTTATTAAACTGGAGCCATTACCGAAAGGGATAGAGAGGTAGAGGTACAGGGCGAGCAGCTGTAGGCTATTAGGAAGTGGAGGCCGTGCGGTGTGTGTGTGAATGTCTGAGAAAGACATGGGAGCATAGGTGGTGCAACCATAAGGCTAGAGGCAGCTATGCTTTCCTTAAACTAAATTGAATTTAATTGCCAAAATTATATAGCCTAATTAGCTTTCTCCTGTATACAGACTGTCATGAGCACTCTCTCTCCCTGGTAGCAACATTAATTGCATTCAATTATCTTCCACTCTGCTCACCTCCCTCTCTCTACTCAGCCTAACTAGCTCCACCTGCCCTGCTCTGCTCTTGTTACCTGGCCAGCTGCACTGCATTTCCCACTCACCATCCTCACCTTGCCTCACTCTGTTCTAATTACTCTGCCAGCTGAACTGCATTTCCCCACTACCTCTCCCAGTATATCAAGCCCTGGTTTTCAGCCAAGCCCTGTCAGATCGTCTTCAAACCCGGACCAGTAACCTGCCTGTCTGCGCTCTGACTCCTGTTTGTGATACCGATCCTTTCTTGACTGCCTCCTTGTTCTACTGCCCCGTCTATCCCAACCTGCCTTCTGGACCTCGACTACTCTCCGATCTTCAGCCCCTCCGGTAACTCGTTTCTGCCTTCTGTCTCTCACCACGATATTTGCCCAGCCCTGATCTGTACTTCTGCCTGCCATTCATATTGCTGTTGTGTGTGTGTGTTCCCCCAGGTCTCCGACCACCAGATGAGCGTGCCCAGACGTTTCACCACCCTCAGCCCGATACGCCGCTCCATCACTGGGGAACACACACACTAAGCACTTGGACTGGACACCCCCGGACATTTGGTGACCCCCGGAGCACAGGTACCCACAGGAGGACCCTGAAAGACCCCTGACACCCCTGGGACTCCTCTTCCCGCCTGTAACCTTGAATAAAGAACTCTGAATTTGAACTTGCGCTCTTGGGTCCTCTTCTGTTCGTGACAGAACGATCTGACCATCATGGACCCAGCGCACTCCCTGACCACGATGGAGGAAGAGCCAGAGAGGACTGCCCTACAGCGACTGGAACGCTCTGAGGGAGACATAAATCGGATGGCTGGCGACATCGCTTCCCTTCTCCAGCTATTCAACCAGCAGCAACAACAGTTCCAACTGCAGCAACAACAGCTAGCCCAAGCCCTGCAACTACTCTCAAGCCCGGCTACTCCACCTGCACCCCCCCTGGTCCTTTTGTTCCTGTACCACCGATACTCCTTCATCCCTCCGCTGGAGGTCCCAATGCTGCAGGCCCGGCAGTGCTGCCACCAGATCCCCACGCTCCTGAACCAAGGATTGGGAACCCGGAACGTTTTGATGGCAACCAGAAGCAAGTAAGACCATTCTTGAGCAGCTGCCGAATCCAGTTTGCACTACAGCCCAGGACTTTCTCAACAGAGGGAGCCAAGGTGGGGTATGTCATCACACATCTCACCGGTCGAGCTCGGTTGTGGGGAACGGCGGAATTCGACCGGCAAACCCCAGCCTGTGCCTCCTTCAGTGCCTTTGAGGAGGAGATGTTAAAGGTCTTTGACCTAGGCTCGCCAACAGCCGAAGCGCCACAAGCTCTGCTCACCATCCGTCAGGGCAATCGGACAGTGGCAGACTTCTCCATTGACTTTCGTACCCTGGCCAGTCAAAGCTCGTTTAACCCAGAGGCACTGGTGCAAGCCTTCCTCCATAGCCTGGCGGACTATATCAAGGACGAGCTTGTTTCCCATGACCCGCCCTCAACGCTTGATGCCGCCATTGACCTTGCCGTTCGCATTGACCGCCGTATACAGACCCGGAGGAGGGAGAAGGGCCGTCTCAGTCAACCTGCCATCCGTACTCGGGTCGATACCGCTTCTGTCCAGCCCCTGCCTGTCAAGTCCCATAGCCAACTCAATCAGCCTGAGCCCATGGAGATTGGCCGTGCCTCTCTGACTCCCGAGGAGCGTCGGGCGCCGTCTAAGCTCCAACCTTTGCCTCTACTGTGGTGGCGAGAATCACCGTGTCGCTACTTGTCCGGCAAAAGCCGCAGCTCACCAGGTGTAGGGGAGATCCGGGTGAGCTCAACAAGCCTTCAGTCTCCCTCCATCCGAAAGACCCTGCTTCATCTCCGCCTTCAGCTTTCTGACAAGACTCATACATTGGCCGCCCTTGTGGATTCCGGAGCCGAAGCAAACATCATGGACCCTGAGCTTGCACAGCAACTGGGCGTGAACCATCATCAACTGACACAACCCATTCCTGCACGAGCCCTGGATGGGCATCATCTTGGCACTGTCACTCATATCTCCGCCCCTGTGACAATCCTGCTGTCAGGAAACCACCAGGAGTCCATCCAGTTTCACCTCCTACACTCACCTGGCCAACCACTCATTCTTGGATACCCGTGGCTCCGTCAGCACAACCCCCACATCGACTGGGAGACAGGAACAGTCCGTGAGTGGGGAAGGAGTTGTCACCAGACCTGTTTAAGGGGGGCCACCCTGCCCGTTCACCGGGAAGGATCTAGCGCTACCTCCGACATATCCAATGTTCCGGCCTGTTACCACAGCCTGAAAGAGGTGTTCAACAAATCCAAGGCGACATCTCTACCCCCACACAGACCCTATGACTGCGCGATTGATCTCCTGCCTGGCACAGCACCTCCCAAGGGTCGTCTGTATTCACTGTCAGCCCCGGAAAGAAAGGCCATGGAGGACTACATTAATGACTCTCTTGCCTCCGGGATAATTAGACCGTCGTCTTCCCCGCAGGAGCGGGATTCTTCTTTGTCGGCAAGAAGGACGGTTCTCTTCGTCCATGCATAGATTACCGGGGTCTGAACGACATCACGGTTAAGAATCGCTACCCACTGCCCTTACTTTCGTCTGCCTTCGAACTGCTGCAGGGAGCCACTGTATTCACTAAGCTGGACCTTCGCAATGCCTACCATCTGGTGCGGATGAGGGAGGGAGACGAATGGAAGACAGCGTTCAACACACCAACCGGCCACTATGAATATCTCGTCATGCCCTTCGGCCTCACCAATGCCCCAGCAGTTTTTCAAGCCCTAGTGAATGATATCCTCAGGGACATGCTAAATACGTTCGTATTTGTGTACCTTGACGATATTTTAATATTCTCAAAGACTCTGTCAGAACACACGCACCACGTCCGGTTGGTCCTGCGCCGCCTGCTGGAGAACTCTCTTTTCGTGAAGGCAGAGAAGTGCGAGTTCCATGCCAAGACCGTTTCATTCCTGGGGTATGTGGTGACCGAGGGCAGCATTCAGATGGATCTCACGAAGGTGTCGGCTGTCACTTCCTGGCCAGTTCCTGAGTCTCGGAAGAAGTTGCAACAGTTCCTGGGCTTTGCCAACTTTTATAGGAGATTCATCAGAAACTATAGCACAGTGGCTGCACCCTCACGGCGCTAACCAGCACTAAACAACCGTACCAATGGACATCAGCTGCTGATAAGGCCTTCAATATCCTCAAGACATGTTTCACTTCTGCTCCCATCCTCCAGATGCCAGATGCAGCAAGGCAGTTTGTGGTGGAGGTAGATGCTTCGGACGTGGGAGTGGGTGCAGTGCTTTCTCAAAGAGCAGCTGAGGATGGCAAGATGCACCCCTGTGCCTTCTACTCCCGTCGGCTAACCCCTGCCGAATGCAACTACGACATTGGGAACCGCGAGCTGTTGGCTGTCAAGCTCGCCCTTGAAGAATGGCGGCACTGGTTAGAGGGGTCAAAGGAACCATTCGTAGTGTGGACAGACCACAAGAACCTGGAGTATATCCAAACAGCCAGGAGGCTGAACTCCCGTCAACAGCGGTGGTCTCTGTTCTTTACGCGCTTCAATTTCACGCTTCCTACCGCCCGGGATCTCGCAACATCAAACCTGATGCTCTTTCCCGGATGTTTCAGAAGGACGAGACCACCGCCATGACAGCTCCCATTCTTCCCAGCCACTTGGTCGTAGCGGCCCTCACCTGGGAGATCGAGAAGCAGGTCATGGAGGCTCTTCGGGACCAGCCAGGTCCAAGCACCAGCGCCCCCAACCGTCTGTTTGTTCCAGCAAATCTCAGGTCACCTGTGATTCAGTGGGGGCACGAATCCCGTCTGGCCTGTCATCCCGGCATCACTCGCACCCTTCATCTGGTCCGCCAGCGGTTCTGGTGGCGGGGGATGAGACGGGATGTCCGAGAATTCATCCGAGCTTGTCCCACTTGTAACCGAAACAAGACTCCCAACCAGCCTCCTGCTGGGTTGCTGCAACCCCTACTCATACCCAAGAGGCCCTGGTCCCACGTTTCACTGGACTTTGTTACGGGCCTTCCGCCCTCTGACGGACACACAGTCATCCTTACCATTGTTGACCGCTTTAGTAAGATGACCCACTTCGTGCCCCTTCCCAAACTACCCTCTGCTAAAGAGACCTCCCAGGTGGTCCTGGAACATGTGTTTCGTATCCATGGCCTACCCCAGGATATAGTGTCAGACCGGGGCCCGCAATTCTCAGCAACCTTTTGGAAGGAGTTCTGTCATCTCCTTGGGGCCACCGCCAGCCTATCGTCTGGATTCCACCCGCAGTCAAACGGCCAGACTGAACGCATGAACCAGGAGCTGGAGAAGGCACTGAGGTGTGTGGCTTCCCAAAATCCCCGGGCCTGGGCTCAACACCTGCTCTGGGTGGAATATGCCCATAATTCACTCACCAGTTCCTCCACCGGGCTCTCCCCCTTTCAGTGTGTCTACGGGTATCAACCTCCACTGTTTGCCAGCCAGGAGGCGGATGCCACCTGTCCGTCTGCTCTTGCGTATGCCCGCCGCTGCCGCCGCACTTGGGCCCAGGCTCGCACTGTGCTCCTGAAGTCTGGAACCAGCTACGCCGTCGGTGCCAACCGACGGAGGACCCCAGCACCTACTTACCGGGTTGGTCAGAAGGTCTGGCTGTCTGCCCGGGATCTGCCGCTGCGGGTTGTATCACGAAAGCTGGCCCCTCGCTTCATTGGTCCTTTTCCTGTGCAGAAAGTCATCAGTCCAACGGCGGTCCGACTTCAGTTGCCCGCTTCCATGCGGGTCCACCCCACCTTCCACGTCTCCAAGGTCAAGCCGGTCCATGAAAGTCCCCTGGTCCCTGCAGCTCCGGCGCCACCTCCTCCGCGCCTCGTAGATGGCGGTCCTGTCTTCACCGTCCGGCGGCTGCTCCGCTCTAGGCGAAGGGGTAGGGGTCTCCAGTACCTCGTTGATTGGGAGGGATATGGTCCAGAGGAGAGGACCTGGATCCCGGCCAGGAGGATAGTGGACCGGACCCTTATCACTGACTTCCACCGACTACATCCTGATCAGCCTGCAATCCGTAGGGGCCGTCCAAGAGGGGTTCCTAGCCGTCCGGCCCGCCCTGCTCCTGTCTCAGTGCCTGTCCTGTCTCCCGACCGTGACCCTCCAGCTCCTTCTGAGGATGAGGAGATTCACTCGGACCGCTCGGAGGAGTTCTGACCCGCCGCCTGCTCCCCTCCACCCTCCCGGCATGATGTTGTTCTTGGGACTTCTGGGGCCGTCCCTTGGAGGGGGGGTCCTGTCATGAGCACTCTCTCTCCCTGGTAGCAACATTAATTGCATTCAATTATCTTCCACTCTGCTCACCTCCCTCTCTCTACTCAGCCTAACTAGCTCCACCTGCCCTGCTCTGCTCTTGTTACCTGGCCAGCTGCACTGCATTTCCCACTCACCATCCTCACCTTGCCTCACTCTGTTCTAATTACTCTGCCAGCTGAACTGCATTTCCCCACTACCTCTCCCAGTATATCAAGCCCTGGTTTTCAGCCAAGCCCTGTCAGATCGTCTTCAAACCCGGACCAGTAACCTGCCTGTCTGCGCTCTGACTCCTGTTTGTGATACCGATCCTTTCTTGACTGCCTCCTTGTTCTACTGCCCCGTCTATCCCAACCTGCCTTCTGGACCTCGACTACTCTCCGATCTTCAGCCCCTCCGGTAACTCGTTTCTGCCTTCTGTCTCTCACCACGATATTTGCCCAGCCCTGATCTGTACTTCTGCCTGCCATTCATATTGCTGTTGTGTGTGTGTGTTCCCCCAGGTCTCCGACCACCAGATGAGCGTGCCCAGACGTTTCACCACCCTCAGCCCGATACGCCGCTCCATCACTGGGGAACACACACACTAAGCACTTGGACTGGACACCCCCGGACATTTGGTGACCCCCGGAGCACAGGTACCCACAGGAGGACCCTGAAAGACCCCTGACACCCCTGGGACTCCTCTTCCCGCCTGTAACCTTGAATAAAGAACTCTGAATTTGAACTTGCGCTCTTGGGTCCTCTTCTGTTCGTGACACAGACATAAATAAAATCATAAAAAATAGGCTACTACACCAGAAAGCATGTTTGGGCCACAGAGCATCATTAGCTTATTTAAAAGAAAAAAAGCTGTGGATTGTTTTAAATCGCATAGCCTACAGTCGGAAGGGCCCGCAATTTGCACAGCAAATACAGTACATACAATTACTGTGTATACATACATAGATATAGATAAACAATAACAAACAAAAAGAACAACAAAAAAGACAAAACTGTTTCACAAACACAGACAAAACCAAGCCCACAACTAAAAGACCCAGCCCGATGGAGAATATCCATTGCCCTGTAGTCCAGAACCTGGCATTATCCGTGTCTATGTGGCTTGCAATACAGTCACGAAGTTACAGAGTGATTATAGCGCGAGTCCAAGTAGGCATTTAAAAGTCAAAATCACATTGAGAAATGTACAAAAACAGACTAAACTAAACAAATGATGTTTCCTTAGCACATGGCAGTAATGGTGCCTTATCAGCTTTTTGTGTCGAATTTTCAAAGCTCTATTGTAGAGTGATTCTATAGATTTGTTTACTGTGAGTTTCACCTAAGTCCATGTTTGTTATGCAGTAGGATATTTGCTAAATAATCATTGTGTGTAAAAATAAAAGTGCAGTGTCAAAGGGTAAAAAGTTTAGACTTGCTGTCACTGTTCTGCTGATTTTCTTTGCAAGCTGAGAGTCTCCCTTACAAAAATAAATGTGTTGCTGCAAACTTCCCACAACTTTGTGGCACATTTGCTGCAAACTAAATAGTGTGCCACAAAATGTTGCCAGAAGTTTGCAAAGGTTAGCCACTACTGGTGAATCTGTGGCAAACCTGTGGCAGCAACATTTATTGCCAATAGTGACAAAAAGTTTACCAGAAGCTGTTTCAGGTGAACACCCGAGTTCCAAGACCGGTAACTGTTGATGACCAATCAAGGAGATTAGAAACATCTGTTGGAAAATGGAAACTAAGCTATCTAGCTAGCTACAGTACCTACCAAAGTTGTCCAGTGAGTATCTAACTTATTAATTAAACGTCCTAATAAACTTTAACATTATATTAGCTAAATAAATGATGTCTAGTTAGCAATGTCATGTTTCATGGGATAGAGTGAAACACATTTTGTTGATACCACTGACTGACTGGCTAGCAATTAGCTAGCTAACATTAGCTATCATATTTTTGCACAATTCATGTGATAGGTAGCTAGCTAATTAATGATTTGCCTAAACACTGAATACGTTGCTGTCTTTTAATACCAATATGCATGTCAATATGCTAGTGTCATGGTTCAGTAGCATGTTAGCTAGCACAACAGCTAAGGCAGCAAGCTAGCAACCATATGAGTTGATTTTACATAAAAGCAAAACTTAACTTTTGCAGATGGATACCGTTGCCCTACCCGTGGTGTTGGAAGAGGCTGTGTTGGGAGGAGGATGTATCAACACCCTGGAAATGTGTTTGTTGTGCACTCACTCATAACACAAATTTTTGAGTAATAAATGAGTGTATCATCTTCAATATTGATAAGTTAGTAAATGCATGATTTACTCTCATAAATGTAGCCCATACATCCATTCTATGTAACAATTAGATATTTAATTGCTTTAAACTAGTAGCTAGCCCAACTTGATCATGTTGTTCCTTCTCTCTTTCTAGATGTTACAAGCAAAAAATACAGATTGAGGCCTTCAATCAAACTGAAGACAGAGAAATATGTGTGCAACAGACAGGTCAAGGCTTCTTGCATGCATGCTTTGAGATGTAAGTTACACCCAAAAAAAATTTGCGTTGTTGGATGACCCAGTTGCTGGGTTGCAGGCATTGGGTCAATATTTTTTATTTTTCTGTAAATACAGCAAGGTTGGGTTTTTGGTGCTGGGTTATTTAGTTTGGGCTAGGGATATTTGACCCAGCCAGTGGGTTCATTCTCCCGCCACCAGTGTGTGAAGTCCACCAGAATACTTGCAAATGTTCTAGCTAGTTTTAGAGCGACTGCTTGACTGACGAGTGGAAAACAGCTAACGTTATTTCGACAGACTAAGGGTGTTTTGGCTGACTGAACTGTGAAAACAGTAAGTAATAAACTTGACGAATCATGAATTTGATGGTCATTCAGGGTAAATAGGTTGTCCTATCATAATTAGGTAGCTAGCTAATGTTAGCTTGAGTGTTAGCTAGCTAATGTTAGCTTGAACATTAGCTAGCTAACGTTAGCTTGAGCGTTACCTAGCTAGCGAGCCATTTTATGTGCTAATATGTCTGGCTATGGTAACGTTAGCTAGCTAGCTAACTTTAGCTTAGCGACCATGCTCGCAACACTAGCTTACTGAAGTGTTGTCGTGGAATATAACTAAATGTATGTTTTTGTGTCAACTTTTGGCTAGCTAGCTACCTAACTATATCAGTGTCTGTAATGGTAGCTAGCAATTAGCTAACTAATTCTGACACTTCTTCGGGATTGTCTCGGACACTGTTTCACACATTAGCTAACATTAGCTAGCTAAGTTAGCTGGCTAGCTAAGTTACCATAGCTAGATTTGACTTATTCTCAATTTGTGTTAATTTAACCAAGCTATTTGGCAGGCTTATCTCATGCTTGCATGGTTATTTATTGAATTAGCTGGCATTACTGCACTTGTTTTCAACGGTTTCTGACAGTGGCAGCTTTAGTCAGACTTGGGAAGTTGAGGAGGATGGATGCAAATTATGTTAGCTAGCTAACTTTAGAGTTTACCTCAAGTTAATTTAGCTAGCTATGTTTCTAACACTTCTTTATATCTGTACTTATATGCAGAGGTCAAGGCCAATTCATGGATAGCTTTGTAAAGATACGCTGAATGAGTGGAACCTGGCCTCCTTGATTCCAAAGTTTGAGTGTATGTAAAACTGAGAATTCCTTTTTGAGAGTGGGGACAGAGCTTTTGATTTTCATAGACCCTGTGTAAAACAGCATCTACGTCTTCCAGATTGTCATCGATAACCAATAGTACAACCTTAATAGAAACTTGAAAGACTTAACTTCACCAGAGCCTCTTAAAACCATGCAGCCACTTTGGGACTAGATACATTACATGCACAGCTACCATAGATAGTCTGGCCTTCATTTTACCATGCTTGCTTTATTTGAAATTTGCACAGATATTAAGTCACAGCTGGGAACAGCTCATGACCACTTAGGGGTACAGTGCCTTGCTCAAGGGCACAACAGCAGTAGGTAGTATTCAGAGATATTGTAGCTGGTAACCCTCTGGCTGACAGATCACTCCCTGCATATTTCCCCTGCCTTTCTAACCACGAAGCTACTGCTGCCCCGATTAATTTAGCTCTTTCCATACTCCCTTGCCTTTGTTCAACCATTTGACCTGGCTTATCAACCCTTCCCTCAACGTATTTAATTTAGAAATGTGGGTGAGACTATCCCTTAAAATCTCCCCCGTAGCGGTTAAGCCTAGCAGTTAAGAGAGTTGGACCAGTAACTGAAAGGTCGCTGGTTCGAATCCCCGAGACAGCAAGGTGGAAAAATCTGCCATTCTGGCCTTGAGCAAGGCAGTTCACCCCCAACAACATGTCAATTAATTATTTGGAGTCTAAGATGTTGGAGGAGGGGGGGTGCTAAGTGTCACAGTTCCCTCAGCCAGAACCCAGAAGCAGACCAGGACAAGGAGAGTTGAACGAAAGTGAGGGTTTATTCAGATAACAAAAAGGTGCAGAATAATCCAGGGACAGAGCGGGCGGCGTGGGTGAGTAGTTGGGGGTGCAGTACTTGGTCCAGTGATGGCTCGGCAGCCGCCGACCATCAGGCAGAGGTGGGGTGAAGGTTCCGGACGTGTGACTGCAGGTGGAACAAAAACGGAGGTAAGGACACAAAAACTCGACAAAGTACAAAACAACAAAAACTCACGCTAGAACTCAAAACTGATACACAGATACACCTACTGTTCATGGCTAACGATCCGGCAGGAACTGGATGTTGGGCCAGAGCCTAAGAAAGGTGCTGATTAGGCCCAGGTGTGCAGATTGCTAATGGGAAGCAGGTGCGGAAACCAGAGCGCTCCCCGGAGCGTTCCCGAACCCTCGGGAAACTGGAGATTACGACCAGGACCCGACTCAGACAGCCGGGATCGTTACAGTACCCCCCCTCCGACGAACGCCACCGGGCGGACTCCCCGGAGCGCCAGGATGGAGGCGGTAAAAGTCCCTGATGAGATCCGCATCTAGGACCTGTCGCCGCGGAATCCAACTCCTCTCTTCAGGACCATACCCCTCCCAGTCCACGAGATACTGGAAACCCCGGCCCCGCCGTCTGGAATCCATAATGCGACGCACCGTGTAGGCAGGACCACCTCCGATCATCCGAGGAGGAGGAGGAGGAGGCGGAGGAGGCAACAGAGGACTGAGGAAGACAGGCTTGAGGCAGGAGACATGAAAGGTGGGATGGACTCTGAGCGTCCTCGGTAGTTTGAGTCGCACTGCCACTGGATTGATCACCTTCTCCACCACAAACGGACCAATAAACTTCGGTAACAACTTCCTAGACTCAGTCCGTAACGGAAGATCCCGTGTGGCCAACCAAACCCTATCTCCGATGGTATAGGTGGGAGCGGGGGTCCGGCGACGATTCGCCTGGAGCTGATACCGGTCCGAACCTCTAAGGAGTGCCTTTCTGGCCCGATGCCAGGTCCGGTGGCAACGACGAATATGGGCCTGAACAGAAGGCACAGAGAGCTCCTTCTCCTGAGAAGGGAACAGGGGAGGTTGGTAGCCATACAGGCACTGGAAGGGAGACATCCCAGTGGCAGATGTAGGGAGAGTATTGTGGGCATACTCAACCCAAGGCAACTGAGAGGCCCAGGAGGTGGGGTTGGAAGAGACCAGACAGCGTAGCGTGGATTCCATCTTCTGGTTGGCTCTCTCCGCCTGACCATTGGATTGGGGGTGAAAACCAGATGTGAGACTGACTGTAGCTCCAATGGCCAAACAGAAGGACTTCCAGACAGCAGAGGTAAACTGAGGGCCACGGTCGGAAACGATATCACTGGGCAAACCGTGGACCCTGAAAACCTCCCTGACCAGGATCTCGGACGTCTCCGAGGCAGAGGGAAGCTTGGCAATAGGCACAAAGTGGGCGAACTTGCTGAACCTGTCCACGATAGTCAGAACGACCGTGTTCCCTCAGAAGCGGGCAACCCGCGTGACGAAGTCCAGGGCCAGATGCGACCATGGACGCCGGGGAATAGGAAGGGGGTGAAGTAGTCCAGAGCTGGGCCGATTGGTACTCTTATTCTGCGCACACACTGGACAGGCAGCCACAAAACCCCGAGTATCCTCGGCCATGGCAGGCCACCAAAACGTCTGCGAAGAAACGCCATTGTCCGAGCCACGCCAGGGTGACAAGCCATCTTACTGGCGTGGGACCATTTGAGAACAGCAGGACGAACCGACTCAGGCACAAACAACCGACGGGTGGACCGTTACCGGGACCGGGCTGAGTCCGAAGGGCCGCCAGCACCTCCTCCTCAATCCTCCACATAACTGCTCCCACGACGCAGTTCCGGGGGAGAATTGTCTCGGTCTTGGACCCACTCTCCTCCGTCTTGGAGAACATCCGGGACAAGGCGTCCGCCTTGCCGTTCTTAGATCCAGGTCGGAACGTCAGGACAAACTTGAATCGTCCGAAAAACAACGCCCACCTGGCCTGACGGGAGTTGAGACGTTTAGCCGATTGCACGTAAGCAAGATTCTTGTGGTCAGTCCAGACAATAAACGGTTGCTCCGCCCCCTCCAACCAGTGGCGCCACTCCTCCAAGGCAAGTTTCACCGCGAGAAGCTCCCGGTTACCCACATCGTAATTCCTCTCCGCAGGCGAAAGGCGACGAGAGTAGTAGGCGCAGGGATGGAGTTTACTGTCCGTGGAGCATCGCTGCGACAGGATGGCGCCAACTCCCACATCAGACGCGGCCCACTTCAACGACGAACTGACGGGCCGTGTCCGGTTGAGAGAGAATCGGTGCGTTGGTGAATCGCCTCTTCAAATCCAGAAACGCTCGATCCGCCTCCGGATTCCACTTGAAGGTCCTGATGCTGGAAGTCAAGGCAGTTAATGGAGCGGCCACACGGCTGTAATCCCGGATGAATCTGCGGTAGAAATTCGCAAACCCCAAAAATCTCTGGAGTTGCAATCTCGTACCGGGCTGGGCCCATTCCAGAACCGCTCTAACCTTC
Source organism: Coregonus clupeaformis (assembly GCF_020615455.1). NCBI lineage: Eukaryota > Metazoa > Chordata > Actinopteri > Salmoniformes > Salmonidae > Coregonus > Coregonus clupeaformis. The sequence continues at coordinate 57,767,658 of NC_059215.1, forward strand.
TCCTGATCCATCCTAATCTCACCCCTGGAGATGATGTACCCGAGAAAGGATGTAGTGTGGGCGTGAAACTCGCACTTCTCGGCCTTCACGAACAGGCGATTCTCCAACAATCGCTGCAGAACCTGCCGGACATGCTGGACGTGGTCGGAAGGTTCCTTCGAGAAGATCAGAATGTCATCCAGGTAAACAAACACGAAGAGACCGATCATATCTCTCAGGACGTCGTTCACCATACTCTGGAATACCGCTGGAGCATTGGTCAGTCCAAACGGCATCACCTGATACTCGAAGTGACCCATCGGTGTATTGAAACCCGTCAACCACTCGTTCCCCTCTCTGATCCGGACCAGGTGATACGCATTGCGTAGGTCTAGCTTGGTGAACACCGTAGCACCCTGTAAGGAGTCGAAGGCAGAACTCATCAAGGGCAGGGGATACTTGTTCTTGACCGTGATGTCATTCAACCCCCGATAATCAATACACGGTCGAAGAGAGCCATCCTTCTTTCCCACAAAGAAGAATCCTGCCCCCAGGGGTGATGACGAGGGACGAACGAGACCAGCAGCTAGGGACTCCTTGATGTAGGTCTCCAACGCCTCACGTTCAGGTCGGGAGATACTGTATAACCTTCCCTTGGGGTAGACAGCTCCAGGAACCAGGTTGATGGCACAATCATATGGTCGGTGGGGAGGAAGTGACAGGGCCTTCTGCTTACTGAAAACTTCCCCCAAATCGTGATATGTCTCGGGAACCAGGGACAAATCTGGGGGTTTAGCCTCAATCACCTGACTGGGAACCGAATGGGGGCAGGCAGTCTTGAGACAGTTAGCATGACAATCAAGGCTCCAACTCGTTACCTTGCCCGTCACCCAATCGAACGTGGGATTGTGTTCCTTCAGCCAGGGGTATCCAAGGACCAGAGGAACATGGGAAGACGGCAGAATGAAAAATGAAATCATCTCAGAATGATTCCCCGACAACCGCATCTTAACCGGTTCAGTCCTCATCGTGATACGTGCCAGACTACTGCCGTTCAGAGTGGTCGCTTCAATGGCTTCCGGCAATTGCTCCTTGGAAAGCCCCCAGCTGTTCCACCAACTCGGCATCAAGAAAGCTTCCATCGGCACCTGAATCGATAAAAGCGTTAAGCGCTAAGCTCTGATTCCTGTTCACAAGGGTAGCCGGGAAGCGGGTCTGACAGAGGTACTGAGAGGTTGAAACTGGCTCGCTAAAAGTCCTCCCAACTTTAGCGAGCCGGGCAGTTTGACGACCGCCGGGAACAAGTGGAGATGTAATGTCCCGAGCGACCACAGTAGAGGCAGCAGTTGGTCTTACGTCTATGTTGACGCTCCTCCTTGGTTAACCCGTGCCGCCCCACTTGCATGGGTTCAGAATCGGGAGAGAGGTCCTCTCCACTAATCCTTAGTGGTGGAGAATGATCGACGTGTTCTGGTCCCCCACCCGACCCGACTGGGAACTGAGAAGCTGATCGATTGGACGGACCCCATTGCTTCTCCCTCCTTCGCTCTCGGACTCGATTATCCACCCGAATAGACAAGGCTACCAAGCTGTCCAGGTCACTAGGCTCCGGATAGGAGATCAACTCATCCTTGAGCTGCTCCGACAGGCCCTGGTAAAAGGCCGCTTGCAAAGACTCCTCGTTCCACCCACTCTCCACAGCCAACGTCTTGAACTCGATCACGAAGTCGGCCACGCTGCGAAGTTCCTTGGTGAAGAGAAAACAGACGCCTAGCTGCGTCCCTCCCTCGGACGGAATGGTCGAAGAGCTTCCTCATCTCGGCCGTGAACCCCTGGTATGAAGCCATGCAGGGATCCTGTCGTTCCCAAACGGCTGAAGCCCACCCAGCGCTCGACCACGCAGCAACTCAATCAAAAAGGCTATCCTAGCCTTGTCAGTGGCATAAGAGTAGGGCTGTAGATCGAACACTAATCCACACTGCATAAGGAAGGAACGGCATCTTCCCAGCTCCCCCTCATATTTCTCCGGCGTCGGAACCTTGGGCTCACGGAGGGACACAACTTCAGAAGCGGCAGGCGAGATGGGTGAAACCGGTAGTGGGTCCTCCACCGGACACTGGCGTTGGTTCTGGACCTCCATCAGGCCGGTAGAAAGGTTCCGAACTGACAACGCGATCTCCTGTAGTACCGTGCTATGATGGCCCAACATCTTCTCCTGCTGGGTAATGGCATGGCGAACGGAGTCCAGGTCCGCTGGGTTCATAATTGGCCGGATCGTTCTGTCACAGTTCCCTCAGCCAGAACCCAGAAGCAGACCAGGACAAGGAGAGTTGAACGAAAGTGAGGGTTTATTCAGATAACAAAAAGGTGCAGAATAATCCAGGGACAGAGCGGGCGGCGTGGGTGAGTAGTTGGGGGTGCAGTACTTGGTCCAGTGATGGCTCGGCAGCCGCCGACCATCAGGCAGAGGTGGGGTGAAGGTTCCGGACGTGTGACTGCAGGTGGAACAAAAACGGAGGTAAGGACACAAAAACTCGACAAAGTACAAAACAACAAAAACTCACGCTAGAACTCAAAACTGATACACAGATACACCTACTGTTCATGGCTAACGATCCGGCAGGAACTGGATGTTGGGCCAGAGCCTAAGAAAGGTGCTGATTAGGCCCAGGTGTGCAGATTGCTAATGGGAAGCAGGTGCGGAAACCAGAGCGCTCCCCGGAGCGTTCCCGAACCCTCGGGAAACTGGAGATTACGACCAGGACCCGACTCAGACAGCCGGGATCGTTACAGTAAGCTGACATTTGGAATTGTTTTAAGATGGTCATACTATGAACCATTTAGTTATTTGATTTGGAATTTAGGTAGAAAAATATATATATATGAAAAATATTTGATAAAATACAGATTATGGCCTTTACTACTAAACTCCATAAAAATGCACAGAATAACACATTCATTAATGGTAAAAAGTAAAGTCAAAAAATTAATCATTAAGTTTTTCTAAATCTAAATCTAGGAGATATATATCACGTCTGGAGGAAACCTGGCACCATCCCTACAGTGAAGCATGGTGGTGGCAGCATCATGCTGTCAGGATGTTTTTCAGTGGCGGGGACTGGGAGACTAGTCAGGGTCAAGGGAAAGATGAATGGAGCAAAGTACAGAGAGATCCTTGATGAAAACCTGCTCCAGAGCACTCAGGACCTCAGACTGGGGTGAAGGTTCACCTTCCAACAGAACAACAGCCCTAAGCACACAGCCAAGACAACGCAGGAGTGGTTTGGGGACAAGTCTCTGAATGTCCTTGAGTGGCCCAGCCAGATCCCGGACTTCAACCCGATCGAACATCTCTGGAGAGACCTGATAATAGCTGTGCAGCGACGCTCCCCATCCAACCTGACAAAGCATGAGAGGTTCTGCAGAGAAGAATGGGAGAAACTCCCCAAATACAGGAGTGCCAAGCTTGTAGCATCATACCCAAGAAGCGGGTATGGGCGGCAGGTAGCGGGTATGGGCGGCAGGTAGCTTAGTGGGTAAGAGCGTTGTGCCAGTAACCGAAAGGTTGCTGGTTCTAATCCCCGAGCTGACTAGGTAAAAAATCTGTCGATGTGCCCTTAAGCAAGGCACTTAACCCTAATTGCTCCTGTAAGTCGCTCTGGATAAGAGCGTCTGCTAAATGACTAAAATGTAAAAATGTAAGCCTCGAGGCTGTAATCGCTGCCAAAAGTGCTTCAACAAAGTACTGAGTAAATGGTCTGTATACTTATGTAAATGTTATACCTATTATATACACCTATTCATGCTAGTGTTTTTCTTTATTTGTACTATTTTCTACATTATAGAATAATAGTGAAGACATCAAAACTATGAAATAACACATATGGGATCATGTAGTTACCAAAAAAATGTTAAACAAATCAAAATATATATATTTTTTCTTCAAATAGCCAACCTTTGCCTTGATGACAGCTTTGCAAACCCTTGGCATTCCCTCAACCAGCTTCACCTGGAATGCTTTTCCAACAGTCGTGAAGGAGTTCCCACATATGCTGAGCACCTGTTGGCTGCTTTTCCCTCACTCTGCTGTCCGACTCATCCCAAACCATCTCAATTTGGTTGAGGTCGGGGTATTGTGGAGGCCAGGTCATCTGATGCAGCACTCCATCACTCTCCTTCTTGGTCAAATAGCTCTTACACAGCCTGGAGGTGTGTTGGGTCATTGTCCTGTTGAAAAACTAATGATAATCCCACAAAGCCCAAACCAGATGGTATGGCGTATCGCTGCAGAATGTTGTGGTAGCAATGCTGGTTAAGTGTGCCTTGAGTTCTAAATAAATTACGGACAGTGTCACCAGCAAAGCAACCCCACACAATAACACCTCCTCCTCCATGCTTTACGGTGGGAACTACACATGCGGAGATCATCCGTTCACCCACACCGTCTCACAAAGACACCAAAAATCGCAAATTTGGACTCCAGACCAAAGGACAAATTTCCACCAGCCTAATGTCCATTGCTCGTGTTTCTTGGCCCAAGCAAGTCTCTTCTTCTTATTGGTGTCCTTTAGTAGTGGGGCTTTTTCAGCCATTCGACCATGAAGGCCTGATTCACACAGTCCCCTCTGAACAGTTGATGTTGAGATGTGTCTGTGACTTGAACTCTGTGAAGCGTTTATTTGGGCTGCAATTTCTGAGGCTAGTAACTCTGATGAACTTATCCTCTGCAGCAGAGGTAAATCTGGGTCTTCCATTCCTGTGGCGGTCCTCGTGAGAGCCTGTTTCATCATAGCGCTTGATGGTTTTTGCGACTGCACATGAGGAAACTTTCAAAGTTCTTTGCTTATTTGAGCTATTCTTGCCATAATATGGACTTGGTCTTTTACCAAATAGGGCTATCTTCTTTATACCACCCCTACCTTGTCACAACACAACTGATTGGCTCAAACGCATTAAGAAGCAAAGAAGTTCCACAAATTAACTTTTAAGAAGGCACACCTGTTAATTGAAATGAATTCCAGGTGACTACCTCATGAAGCTAGCTGAAAGAATGCCTAGGGTGTGTAAAGCTGTCAAGGCAAAGAGTGGCTATTTGAAGAATCTCAAATATTAAATATATTCTGATTTGTTTAACACTTTTTTGTTTACTACATGATTCAATATGTGTTTTCATGTATTTCATAGTTTTGATGTCTTCACTATTATTCTACAATGTAGAAAATAGTAAAAATAAAGAAAAACCCTTAGTAGGTGTGTCCAAACTTTTGACTGGTAGTGTATATATATATTTTTACACATATTTAACCCCTTTCTTGGGGTTGACACAAAACTACCTTCATACTTCCATCCGTTTGTTTAATCTGACACCAATTACTTTCAGACGAGTCCCTTGACACTTGTGGTGATCGTAGAGCAAAAATGAGAACACCATCGTGTTTGTGAGAGTCTCCCCTTTCCCATTCAGATGCTAGAGACGTTTTCGCTTGAATACCTACTTTCGGGATGTCACATGGTCTAACAAACACGTCCTTGCTTTGCCCAATTTCACCGCAGATGTGGAAATGCGACACTGGCGGATGTAAAACAAAACATATCTCTTGCTGAAACTGACGGATTTTGATGGGGATTCTTTTGTTATCTAACTTTGATGGACGCACCGGTGTGTCAATCGACTCTAGGGGGTTAAGGCATCCCTCTGCACCTCTATGATTCAGATGGGTCAGGTTAAATGTGGAAGACACAGTTTAATAGATTCAGTTGTGCAACTGATTAGGTGTCCCCTAATTATAAGGAATTTGTAATTAATTGAATACTTGTGCTCGCAACATAGTCAGATGTGAGAAGGCAGCCCAGATCACCAAGTGGCTGAACAACATCTGGCCGGCAAACCAGTTTGCGGAGTACATGAAGGAGATTGCGATTCAGAGGGCTCAGTGGACCAGACAATATTGGACCAAGACAGTCGAGATAGTCGAAGAGTATCCACATCTGCTGGATACTTCAGGCATGGTGGGTTACATTTTTTACTAGAACATTAGATTTGAATTTTATTCTGTTTGCTGATTAACTAGCCTGGCTGACGCGACCCACGTAACTCACAGCGCAGGGAGAGCTGGGACCACACTGGTCTGGAAAGGAGGCTGTTTGTTAAAAAAATGTTCACTAATAAATAGTTTGACAGGGTTTGATTGGTTCTCTCAAATGTTTTCTTAAATGTGCTATTTGAAAAATGTATATACAGTGAGGGAAAAAAGTATTTGATCCCCTGCTGATTTTGTATATATATATATATATATATATATATATATATATATATATATATATATATATATATATATATATATATATATATATATATATATATATATATTTTTTTGGGGGTAGATCAGCTTAATATGGCAGATAGATTGTAACTTCCATCAATGTAATTGTCTGCATCACTTCCAATCCCCCATGTTTTTTATATATATACTCCCCTTTATTTGTAACGATTCCGGCAGTCTGAGTCGGTTCCTGTCTGTGTATTAGTTTTTCTGCTCGGGATCTCCAGTTTCCCGAGGGTTCTGGAACGCTCCCTGCCTGGTTGCCGGGCTACGTTGCTAGGCGGGAGCTCTCCTGATTTCCACACCTGCATTCCATCAGCAATCTGCACACCTGGCCCTGATCATCACCTTCATAAGCTCTGACCTGACATCCATTCCCTGCCGGATCGTTAGCCATGAACAGTATGTTTATCAGTGGATCAGCCTTAGAGCATGTAGCGTTAGTTTTGTTGTTTTGCACCTTGTTTGCTTGTTTTGTACTTACCTCCGTTTTGTTCCATCTGCAGTCACTCATCCGGAACCTTCACCCAACCTCTGCCTGATGGTCGGGCGGCTGCCGAGCCATTACTGGACCTACCACTGCACCCTCAACAACCCATCCACGCCACCCGCTCTGTTCCCGGGATTATTCAGCCTCACTCGTGGATCTATTAAATAAACACTCACCTTTGTTTCAACCTACCTTGTCCTGGTCTGCTTCTGGGTTCTGGCTTAGTAAACCGTGACAGAACGATCCGGCCAGTAATGAACCCAGCGGACCTGGACTCTGTTCGCCATGCCATTACCCATCAGGAGAAGATGTTGGGCCATCATAGCACGGTACTACAGGAGATCGCGTTGTCAGTTCGGAACCTTTCTACCGGTCTGACGGAGGTCCAGAACCAGCGCAAGTTCCCGGTGGAGGATCCACTACCGGTTTCACCCATCTCGCCTGCCGCTTCTGGAGCTGTGTCCTTCCGTGAGCCCAAGGTTCCGACGCCGGATAAATATGAGGGGGAGCTGGGAAGATGCCGTTCCTTCCTTATGCAGTGTGGGTTAGTGTTCGATCTACAGCCCTACTCTTATGCCACAGACAAGGCTAGGATAGCCTTTGTGATTGAGTTGCTGCGTGGTCGAGCGCTGGAGTGGGCTTCAGCCGTTTGGGAACGACAGGATCCCTGCATGGCTTCATACCAGGGGTTCACGGCCGAGATGAGGAAGCTCTTCGACCATTCCGTCCGAGGGAGGGACGCAGCTAGGCGCCTGTTTTCGCTTCGCCAAGGAACTCGCAGCGTGGCCGACTTCGTGATCGAGTTCAAGACGTTGGCTGTGGAGAGTGGGTGGAATGAGGAGTCTGTGCAAGCGGCCTTTTACCAGGGTCTGTCGGAGCAGCTCAAGGATGAGTTGATCTCCTATCCGGAGCCTAGTGACCTGGACAGCTTGGTAGCCTTGTCTATTCGGGTGGATAATCGAGTCCGAGAGCGAAGGAGGGAGAAGCAATGGGTCCCGGTCCAACCGATCAGCTTCTCAGGTTCCAGTCGGGTCGGGATTGGACCAGAATACGCCGATCATCGTCCACCACACAGGATTAGTGGAGAGGTCCTGTCTCCCGATTCTGAACCCATGCAAGTGGGGCGGCACGGGTTAACCAAGGAGGAGCGCGAACACAGACGTAGGACTAACTGTTGCCTCTACTGTGGTGGTTCGGGATATTACCTCGCCACTTGTTCCCGGCGGTCGTCAAACTGCGCGGCTCGCTAAAGTTGGGAGGACTTTTAGCGAGCCAGTTTCGACCTCTCAATACCTCTGTCAGACCCCCGCTTTCCCGGCTACCCTTATGAACAGGAATCAGAACTTAGCGATTAACGCTTTTATCGATTCAGGTGCCGATGGAAGCTTTCTTGATGCCGAGTTGGTGGAACAGCTGGGGCTTTCCAAGGAGCAATTGCCGGAAGCCATTGAAGCTACCACTCTGGACGGCAGTAGTCTGGCACGTATCACGATGAGGACTGAACCGGTTAAGATGCTGTTGTCGGGGAATCATTCTGAGATGATTTCATTCTTCATTCTGCCGTCTTCCCATGTTCCTCTGGTCCTTGGATACCCCTGGCTGAAGGAACACAATCCCACGTTCGATTGGGTGACGGGCAAGGTAACGAAGTTGGAGCCTTGATTGCCATGCTAACTGTCTCAAGACTGCCTGTCCCCATTCGGTTCCCAGTCAGGTGATTGAGGCTAAACCCCCAGATTTGTCCCTGGTTCCCGAGACATATCACGATTTGGGGGAGGTGTTCAGTAAGCAGAGGGCTCTGTCACTCCCTCCCCACCGACCATATGATTGTGCCATCAACCTGTTCCCTGGAGCTGTCTACCCCAAGGGAAGGTTATACAGTATCTCCCGACCTGAACGTGAGGCTTTGGAGACCTACATCAAGGAGTCCCTAGCTGCTGGTCTCGTTCGTCCCTCGTCATCACCCCTGGGGGCAGGATTCTTCTTTGTGGGTAAGAAGGATGGCTCTCTTCGACCGTATTGATTATCGGGGGTTGAATGACATCACGGTCAAGAACAAGTATCCCCTGCCCTTGATGAGTTCTGCCTTCGACTCCTTACAGGGTGCTACGGTGTTCACCAAGCTAGACCTACGCAATGCGTATCACATGGTCCGGATCAGAGAGGGGGGACGAGTGGTTGACGGGTTTCAATACACCGATGGGTCACTTCGAGTATCAGGTGATGCCGTTTGGACTGACCAATGCTCCAGCGGTATTCCAGAGTATGGTGAACGACGGTCCTGAGAGATATGATCGGTCTCTTTGTGTTTGTTTACCTGGATGACATTCTGATCTTCTCGAAGGAACCTTCCGACCACGTCCAGCATGTCCGGCAGGTTCTGCAGCGATTGTTGGAGAATCGCCTGTTCGTGAAGGCCGAGAAGTGCGAGTTTCACGCCCACACGACATCCTTCCTCGGGTACATCATCTCCAGGGGAGAGATTAGGATGGACCAGGAGAAGGTTAGAGCGGTTCTGGAATGGGCCCAGCCCGGTACGAGATTGCAGCTCCAGAGATTTTTGGGGTTTGCGAATTTCTACCGCAGATTCATCCGGGATTACAGCCGTGTGGCCGCTCCGTTAACTGCCTTGACTTCCAGTATCAGGACCTTCAAGTGGAATCCGGAGGCGGATCGAGCGTTTCTGGATTTGAAGAGGCGATTCACCAACGCACCGATTCTCTCTCAACCGGACACGGCCCGTCAGTTCGTCGTTGAAGTGGACGCGTCTGATGTGGGAGTTGGCGCCATCCTGTCGCAGCGATGCTCCACGGACAGTAAACTCCATCCCTGCGCCTACTACTCGCCGCCTTTCGCCTGCGGAGAGGAACTACGATGTGGGTAACCGGGAGCTTCTCGCGGTGAAACTTGCCTTGGAGGAGTGGCGCCACTGGTTGGAGGGGGCGGAGCAACCGTTTATTGTCTGGACTGACCACAAGAATCTTGCTTACGTGCAATCGGCTAGACGTCTCAACTCCCGTCAGGCCAGGTGGGCGTTGTTTTCGGACGATTCAATTTTTTCCCTGACGTTCCGACCTGGATCTAAGAACGGCAAGGCGGACGCCTTGTCCCGGATGTTCTCCAAGACGGAAGAGAGTGGGTCCAAGACCGAGACAATTCTCCCCCGGAACTGCGTCGTGGGAGCAGTTATGTGGAAGATTGAGGAGGAGGTGATGGCGGCCCTTCAGACGCAGCCCGGTCCCGGTAACGGTCCACCCGGTCGGTTGTTTGTGCCTGAGTCGGTTCGTCCTGCTGTCCTCAAATGGTCCCACGCCAGCAAGATGGCTTGTCACCCTGGCGTGGCTCGGACGATGGCGTTTCTTCGCAGACGCTTTTTGGTGGCCTGCCATGGCCGAGGATACTCGGGGTTTTGTTGCTGCCTGTCCAGTGTGTGCGCAGAATAAGAGTACCAATCGGCCCAGCTCTGGACTACTTCACCCCTTCCTATTCCCCGGGCGACCATGGTCGCATCTGGCCCTGGACTTTGTCACTGGGTTGCCCTCTTCTGAGGGGAACACGGTCGTTCTGACTATCGTGGACAGATTCAGCAAGTTCGCCCACTTTGTGCCAATTGCCAAGCTTCCTCTGCCTCGGAGACGTCCGAGATCCTGGTTAGGGAGGTTTTCAGGGTCCACGGTTTGCCCAGTGATATCGTTTCCGACCGTGGCCCTCAGTTTACCTCTGCTGTCTGGAAGTCCTTCTGTTTGGCCATTGGAGCTACAGTCAGTCTCACATCTGGTTTTCACCCCCAATCTAATGGTCAGGCGGAGAGAGCCAACCAGAAGATGGAATCCACGCTACGCTGCCTTGTCTCCTCCAACCCCACCTCCTGGGTCTCTCAGTTGCCTTGGGTTGAGTATGCCCACAATACTCTCCCCTACATCTGCCACTGGGATGTCTCCCTTCCAGTGCCTGTATGGCTACCAACCTCCCTTGTTCCCTTCTCAGGAGAAGGAGCTCTCAGTGCCCTCTGTTCAGGCCCATATTCGTCGTTGCCACCGGACCTGGCATCGGGCCAGAAAGGCACACCTTAGAGTTTCGGACCGGTATCAGCTCCAGGCGAATCGTCACCGGATCCCCGCTCCCACCTATACCATCGGAGATAGGGTCTGGTTGGCCACACGGGATCTTCCTTTACGGACTGAGTCTAGGAAGTTGTTACCGAAGTTCATTGGTCCGTTTGTGGTGGAGAAGGTGATCAATCCGGTGGCAGTTCGACTCAAACTACCGAGGACGCTCAGAGTCCATCCCACCTTTCATGTCTCCTGCCTCAAGCCTGTTTTCCTCAGTCCTCTGTTGCCTCCTCCGCCTCCTCCTCCTCCTCCTCGGATGATCGGAGGTGGTCCTGCCTACACGGTGCGACGCATCATGGATTCCAGACGGCGGGGCCGGGGTTTCCAGTATCTCGTGGACTGGGAGGGGTATGGTCCTGAAGAGAGGAGTTGGATTCCGCGGCGACAGATCCTAGATGCTGACCTCATTCGTGACTTCTACCGCCTCCATCCTGGCGCTCCGGGAGTCCGCCCGGTGGCGTTTCGTCGGAGGGGGGTACTGTAACGATTCCGGCAGTCTGAGTCGGTTCCTGTCTGTGTATTAGTTTTTCTGCTCGGGATCTCCAGTTTCCCGAGGGTTCTGGAACGCTCCCTGCCTGGTTGCCGGGCTACGTTGCTAGGCGGGAGCTCTCCTGATTTCCACACCTGCATTCCATCAGCAATCTGCACACCTGGCCCTGATCATCACCTTCATAAGCTCTGACCTGACATCCATTCCCTGCCGGATCGTTAGCCATGAACAGTATGTTTATCAGTGGATCAGCCTTAGAGCATGTAGCGTTAGTTTTGTTGTTTTGCACCTTGTTTGCTTGTTTTGTACTTACCTCCGTTTTGTTCCATCTGCAGTCACTCATCCGGAACCTTCACCCAACCTCTGCCTGATGGTCGGCGGCTGCCGAGCCATTACTGGACCTACCACTGCACCCTCAACAACCCATCCACGCCACCCGCTCTGTTCCCGGGATTATTCAGCCTCACTCGTGGATCTATTAAATAAACACTCACCTTTGTTTCAACCTACCTTGTCCTGGTCTGCTTCTGGGTTCTGGCTTAGTAAACCGTGACATTATTACTTTTCAACCCCGCCATCCTTTCCCTACTTGGGGTAAATTAGTGAACAACAATGCTTAGGCCTCTACTTCCAGTTTATACTTACTATCTACATTTTATGGACACAGTCAATTTTACAATAATTCAATTTTATTTGTTTTTGCTCCTGAACTTCTTCTACTCTCAACCTCTCCGATCATTTTCATGATGTCCATCCGGTTTGCTTCTATATGCCATATCTTTCTAACTGTGATCTTTCCCAAAAGCTCCCAACATACAACCCATATACTTATTATGGACACAGTATGGCTACATTATTAGTTATCTTGTTATTATTTGTTGTTATTTGTTATTAGTCCCATCCTTCAACTCCATTGAACACCTCCCATCTATCTCTTAACACCATCCATATAGGATTTCTATTTGCCATATATATTTCAACTGTACTGTGATGTTTTACAAAAGTTCTGAACCTTTCTATTCTCATTGCTTCTACAGATTGTGAATTAAAAATAAACATTTTTGCTAAAAGTATTATTATATTATTGATCGATTGACTATGACTTTTAAGATCACCCAGTAATACTATCTGCAAGGTTAGCTCCAGGTAAATATTGCAATCCTTTAGCCATTCATGGACCTGTGTCCAAAAACAAGCTACAAATGGACAGAACCAAAACAAATTCTAATGATTCTGTCTCTTCACAGCAAAAAAATCTGCAGAGCTGGGAAGAGTGTATCCCCCATATTAATAACATTCAATTTGTAGCAAGAATTTTATATAATAATTTAAATTGAAAGATTCTAATTTTTGAATCCGGTGTCGTTTTGCGTGTCAGTTCACAAACACTATGCCATGGGATCGGTACGTCAAAAATCTTCCCCCAACTATTTTGCAATCTATATTGGACGGCTGTCCATCCTTTGGTCCTTAAATGAAACTGATATACTTTTTTATTTATCACAGTTTTCCTTAACCAATTATGTTCTTTAATGCAAGGCCGACAGACAAGTTCCTTACTTTCTCCCCCTTCCACTTTCCTCTTCCATTTTTGATGTAAGGCTGCAATTATTTGGTTGTAATTTTGGGTAGAGCAGACATTTCCATATGTTTTTGTTAGCTGCATGTGCGACATAACTCCAACAGTCCTACCGATGATATCATTTACGAAGATTATACCTATTTTAAACATTTTGTCAAAAAATAAAGTTTTTTTGTCAATTAATATATATATATATATATATATATATATATATATATATATATATATATATATATATATATATATATATATATATTTAACCACAATATTTGTTGCATTATTTGTTCTGTGGTTTCTGGAGGATTAAATTGAAATTGCAACCAACTTTCTATGGCTTGTTTTAGAAATAGTAATATTTGGGAGATGATTTCCTTTTCAAATAACTGAAAATGAGTGGTTGTAATCTGAATAAAGGGAATAAGGCCATTCTTGAACATTGGGTGAGACAATCTTACTAATTTGCTTGAGAACCAGTTCGGATTTAAGTATAACTTTTGTATGACTGAAGCTTTTGGTGATAGGTCTAATGCTTTAATATTTAATAATTTCTGTCCTCCGAATTCATATTCATTATATAAATAGGCACATTTAATTTTGTCTGGCTTGCCGTTCCAAATAAAATTGAATATTTTTTTATCTTATAATTTAAAAAACTGTTCGCTAGGCATGGGCAAGACCATAAGCAAATAGGTAAACTGGGATAATACTAAAGAGTTAATCAGGGCGATTTTTCCACAAATTGACAGGAATTTACCTTTCCATGGTAGCAAGATCTTATCTATTTTTGCTAACTTTCTATTAAAATGTATTGAAGTGAGATCATTTATTTCCTTTGGGATATGTATTTCGAGTATATCCACATCACCATCAGACCATTTTATTGGTAAACTACATGGTAATGTAATTGTTTAATTTTTTAGTGATCCAATATGTAATATAGTACATTTGTCATAATTTTGTTGTAATCCAGAGAGGTTAGAAAATGTATCTAGATCCTCTATGAGGCTGTGGAGGGATTCTAGTTGTGGATTTAAAAGAAAACATGAATCATCAGCGTACAATGACACGTTTGTTTTTTAAGCCCTGGATTTCAAATCCTCTGATATTAATATTGGATCTGATTTTAATAGCTAACATCTCGATGGCCACAATAAATAGATATGCCGATAGTGGCCACCTTGTTTCACTCCTCTGGACAGTTTAAAACTTTCTGAGAAATAGCCATTATTTACTATTTTACACCTAGGGTTACTATACATGATTTTGACCCATTTTATAAGAGATTCTCCAAAATTGAAATGCTCCAGGCATTTATATATAAACCCCAGTCATACTTTATCAAATGCCTTTTCGAAGTCTGCTATGAATAGCAGGCCTGGTTTCCCATATTTTCCGTAGTGTTCTATTGTTTCCAATACTTGCCTTATATTATCTCCAATGTATCTTCCATGTAAAAAACCTGTCTGATTAGAATGAATAATATCCGACAATACCTTTTTAATTCTATGCGCTATACATTTTGCTAACATTTTTGCATCACAACACTGAAGTGTAAGGGGCCTCCAATTTTTTTAATGGACTGGATCTTTATATTTTCCACTTCTATCCTGTTTCAGTAAAAATGAAATCAGACCTTCTTCTTGAGTGTCAGATAATCTACCATTTACATAGGAGTGGTTAAAACATGCTAATAACGGTCCTCTTAGTATATCAAAAAAGGTTTGGTACACCTCGACTGGTATGCCATCCAACCCTGGAGTTTTCCCGGACATAAGTCTTTAATTGCATCCAGAAGTTCCTCCTCTGTAATTTCACCTTCACATGAGTCTTTCAGTATGGCTGTTATTTTTACATTATCAATAGAAAAAAAATCTCTACAATTAGCTTCAGTTAGAGGAGATGGAGGCGACTCAAAAGAAAACATATGCTTAAAGTACTTTGTTTCTTCCTTCAAAATATCATTTGTTGAATCATGGGTGACTGTCAATTGTAACCAGTTTCATAAAATTATTTTTGGTAGCATTCCTATGTTGAAGATTAAAAAAGAATTTGGTGCATTTTTCCCCATATTCCATCCAGTTAGCTTTATTTTTTATAATATATTACACTAGATCTTTCTTGAACAAGTTTCGCCATTTCTTTTTGTTTTTCCTCTAATTTATTCTGAGCCTCTATGTTACAGTTTTTATTGCCATCTATCTGTTCTGTTAGACTTTCTATTTCCTTCGTTAGTATAAACTCTTTTGACCTAAATTGCTTTTGTTTTCGAGATGAGTACTGAATTGCATGGCCTCTAAAGGCACATTTAAAGGTGTCCCATACAATAAGGGGATTTGCTGTACCTATGTTATGTTGGAAAAAGTCAGTTATAAATTCCTTTGTTCTAATTATAAATAAATTATCATCCAATAGGCTTTGATTACATTTCCAATATCCTCGCCCACATGGAAATTCAGTAAGAGTAATGTATATGCCAATTATATGATGGTCCGACCGCATTCTGTCCCCTATCAAAACTTTTTAAACTTTTGGTGCCAACTAGAATGAGATAAGAAAGAAGTCAAGACGACTAGCTTGATTCCGTCTCCGCCATGTATATCTCACTAGATCAGTATATTTAAGCCTCCATATATCTACTAGTTCTAATATATCCATGACATTCACAATTTCCTTAACCCTCCCGTTGTCCTAGGGTCAAAATGACCCGCCACTGTGTTGAACCAACTTTATTTAATTTTTATATTTTTTGGATCATTTGTGAGAAGGAGGCAGTGATACTTTCTTTAAAGTCTCACTGCCTCCTTCTCACAAATGATCCCAAAAATATAAAAATTAAATAAAGTTGGTTCAACACAGTGGCGGGTCATTTTGACCCTAGGACAACGGGAGGGTTAAGAGCATGTGGGTGATTGTTTGTCGTGTGATTTCCTTTACGGTCCATTGAGCTATTTAAAACAGTATTATAATCTCCCACCATAATAATAAAGTAATGTATTGCTTGCAGGGTTGATTATTTATTATATATATATTGTCAAAGAAGTGTGTATCATCATTATTTGGTCCGTAAAGGTTAATGAGCCATATCTGTTTATGGTCCAATAACATATTTAAAATAATCCATCTACTTTGCGTATCTATTTGGAGAATTTGCACATTCGGATCGAAATTACTATTAATTAATATCATCACCCCATTTGAATTACTTTGCCCATGGGAGAAGTATACCCCCCCCCCATTCCTTTTTCCACGCAACTTCATCTCGAATTGTTGAATGAGTTTCCTGTATACAATAGATATTATATTCTTTCTCTTTTAGCCATGTAAATATTGTCCTTCTTTTGTTATTATCAGCTAAGCCATTACAATTATAACTGGCTATACTTATTTCTCCATACACCATAATGAGATACAAGTTTCAAGTCTATTTATCATTATATATGTTTGTACATTTACCAATAAAAAATACCGTAATGATTGAGCGTCCATATAGCTGTACCGTGATATTTGCATTGCTACTGAGTAAGCCTTCAATTGTTCTCCACAAATTCCCCCGCTAAAGCCCCTCCCCATCCCAAGTTGAGCCGTCATCCCAGTGATCGGCATCCCACCCACGTCCCTCCGAGGCCCCGAGATTCCAGGACCCATCCATCGAAAACAGCACACAGTGCCACCCACAAAACAGAAGCAGATTAACCGCCAAAAGCATTTCCAATGCTGTCACCTCTCTCTCTCTCTCTCTCTCTCTCTCTCTCTCTCTCTCTCTCTCTCTCTCTCTCTCTCTAACGCACCCGCATCCACACCTTATAGACCTCAGTCTATAATTTTAATGGTAGGTTTATTTGAACAGTGAGAGACAGAATAAAAACAAAAAAATCCAGAAAAACGCATGCCAAAAATGTTATAAATTGATTTGCATTTTAATGAGGGAAATAAGTATTTGACCCCTCTGCAAAACATGACTTAGTACTTGGTGGCAAAACCCTTGTTGACAATCACAGAGGTCAGACATTTCTTGTAGTTGGCCACCAGGTTTGCACACATCTCAGGAGGGATTTTGTTCCACTCCTCTTTGCAGATCTTCTCCAAGACATTAAGGTTTCGAGGCTGACGTTTGGCAACTCTAACCTTCAGCTCCCTCCACAGATTTTCTATGGGATTAAGGTCTGGAGACTGGCTAGGAAACTCCAGGACCTTAATGTGCTTCTTCTTGAGCCACTCCTTTGTTGCCTTGGCCGTGTGTTTTGGGTCATTGTCATGCTGTAATACCCATCCACAACCCATTTTCAATGCCCTGGCTGAGGGAAGGAGGTTCTCACCCAAGACTTGACGGTACATGGCGCCGTCTATTGTCCCTTTGATGCGGTGAAGTTGTCCTGTCCCCTTAGCAGAAAAACACCCCCAAAGCATAATGTTTCCACCTCCATGTTTGACGGTGGGGATGGTGTTCTTGGAGTCAAAGGCAGCATTCCTCCTCCTCCAAACACGGCGAGTTGAGTTGATGCCAAAGATTTTGATTTTGGTCTCATCTGACCACAACACTTTCACCCAGTTCTCCTCTGAATCATTCAGATGTTCATTGGCAAACATCAGACGGCCCTGTATATGTGCTTTCTTGAGCAGGGGGACCTTACGGGCGCTGCAGGATTTCAGTCCTTCACAGCGTAGTGTGTTACCAATTGTTTTCTTGGTGACTATGGTCCCAGCTGCCTTGAGATCATTGACAAGATCCTCCCGTGTAGTTCTGGGCTGATTGCTCACCATTCTCATGATCATTGCAACTCCACGAGGTGAGATCTTGCATGGAGCCCCAGGCCGAGGGAGATTGACAGGTCTTTTGTGTTTCTTCCATTTGTGCATAATCGCACCAACCTTTTTTACCTTCTCACCAAGCTGCTTGGCGATGGTCTTGTAGCCCATTCCAGCCTTGTGTAGGTCTACAATCTGGTCCCTGACATCCTTGGAGAGCTCTTTGGTCTTGGCCATGGTGGAGAGTTTGGAATCTGATTGATTGCTTCTGTGGACAGGTGACTTTTATACAGGTAACAAACTGAGATTAGGAGCACTCCCTTTAAGAGTGTATACATTTGTAAATACTAATACAATTGTTGAATTATGAGCCTAGTTGTTTTAGCCACGGAAAAAGACAGGAACCTTCCCGCTAACCATGATTGGCTGAGATAATGGATGGGCTGGTCATGCCAAGAGATGAGTTTGGATTGGTCTGCAATGTAGCATGCTTCTGTCTATAACAAAGGGCTGCTCAGTATGCCATTAACAAGTGCTTGCATGTAGCTGATAGCTGCCGTTTTACGGCCCCCTGACCAATCGTGCTATTATGTGTGTTTTTTCGCATTATTTGTAATTTATTCTGTACATAATGTTTCTGCCACCATCTCTTATGATGTAAGATAGCTTCTGGATATCACGACAGCAATTACTCACCTTGTATTGGCCGAAACATTTCCATTCAACGAGTCGGACGCGAAGGATATTCTACTGACACCCGACAAGGCCCAAATCCCCGTCATTCACATGAGAAAGGGACAGAGATATTGTGGACTTAGGTCGGCGAGCGAGTAATCTGCATTTACCATCAGTCCTATTAGCCAATGTACAATCATTGAAAAACAAAATAGATTACCTACGATCATGGATGTCCTACCAACGGGACATTTAAAACTGTAATATCTTATGTTTCACAGAGTCGTGGCCGAACGACGACATGGATAACAAACAGCTGGCGGGATATACTCTACATCGGCAGGATAGAATGGCTGACTCGGGTAAGACAAGGGGTGGCATGTATATTTGTAAACAACAGCTGGTGCACGAAATCGAAATATTAAGGAAGTCTCTAGGTTTTGCTCGCCTTAGGTAGAGTATCTCATGATAAGCTGTAGACCAAACTATTTATCAAGAGAGTTTTCATCTATATTTTTCATAGCTGCCTATTTACCAACAGAAACAGATTCTGGCACAAAGACTGCACTCAATGAGCTGTATAACGCCATAAGCAAACAGGAAAATGCTCATCCAGAGACAGCGTTCCTAGTGGCCGGGGACTTGAATGCAGGGAAACTTAAATCGGTTCTACCTGATTTCTGCCAGCATGTTAAATGTGCAACCACAGGAAAAATACTCTCGACCACCTTTACGCCACACACAGAGACGCGTACAAAGCTCTCCCTCCATTTGGCAAATCTGACCATAATTCTATCCTCCTGATTATAAGCAAAGACTAAAGCAGGAAGCACCAGTGACTCGGTTAATAAGGAAGTGGTCAGATGACGCAGATGCTAAGCTACAGGACTGTTTTGCTATCACAGACTGGAATATGTTCTGGAACATTCCGATGGCATTGAGGGGTACACCACATCAGTCACTGGCTTCATCAATAAGATTATCGATGACGTCATCCCCACAGTGACCGTACGTACCCCAACCAGAATTAATGGATTACAGGCAACATCCGCACTGAGCTAAAGGGTAGAGCTGCTGCTTTCAAAGAGCGGCACTCTAACTCGGACGAAACATCAAACAGGCAAAGAGTCAATACAGGACTAAGTTTGAATCGTACTACACCGGCTCTGACGCTTTTCGGATGTGGCAAGGCTTACAAACTATTACAGACTACAAAGGGAAGCACAGCTGCGAGCTGCCTATTGACACAAGCCTACAAGATGAGCTAAATCACTTATATGCTCACTTCGAGGCAAGTAACACGGAGGCATGCATGAGAGCATCAACTGTTCCGGATGACTATGTGATCACGCTCTCAGTAGCCGATGTGAGTAAGACTTTTAAGCAGGTCAACATTCACAAGGCCGCAGGGCCAGACGGACTACCAGGATGCGTACTCCGAGCATGCACTGACCAACTGGCAAGTGTCTTCTCTGACATTTTCAACATGTCCCTGAATGAGTCCGTAATACCAACATGTTTCAATCAGAACACCATAGTACCTGTGCCCAGGAACACTAAGATAACCTGCCTAAATGACTACCGACTTGTAGCACTCGCATCTGTAGACATGAAGTGCTTTGAAAGGATGGTCATGGCTCACATTAACACCATTATTCCAGAAACCCTAGACCCACTCCAATTTTCATACCGCCCCAAGAGATCCACAGGTGATGCGAACTCTATTGCACTCCACACTGCCACCCTGTCCCACCTGGAAAAGAGGAACACCTACGTGAGAATGCTATTCATTGACTACAGCTCAGCGTTCAACACCATAGTGCCCACAAAGCTCATCACTAAGCTAAGGACCCTGGGACTAAACACCTCCCTCTGCAACTGGATCCTGGACTTCCTGACGGGCCACCCCAAGGTGGTAAGGGTAGATATCGACACATCTGCCACGCTGATCCTCAACACGGGGGCCCAACAGGGGTGCGTGCTCAGTCCCCTCCTGTACTCCCTGTTCACCCATGACTGCATGGCCAGGGACGACTCCAACACCACCATTAAGTTTGCCGACGACACAACAGTGGTAGGCCTGATCACCAACAACGATGAGACAGCCTATAGGGAGGAGGTCAGAGACCTGGCCGTGTGGTGCCAGGATAATAACCTCTCCCTCAATGTGCTCAAGACAAAGTCGATGATTGTGGACTACAGGGAAAAAAAGAGGACTGAGCACGCCCCCATTCTCATCGACGGGGCTGTAATGGAACAGGTCGAGAGCTTCAAGTTCCTTGGTGTCCACATCACCAACAAACTATCATGGTCCAAACACACCAAGACAGTTGTGAAAAGGGCATGACAAAGCCTATTCCCTCTCAGGTGACTGAAAAGATATGGCATGCATCCACAGATCCTCAAAATGTTATACAGCTGCACTATCGAGAGCATCCTGACTGGTTGCATCACCGCCTGGTATTGCAACTGCTCAACCTCCAACCACAAGGCACTACAGAGGGTAGTGCGTATGGCCCAGTACATCACTGGGGCCAAGCTTCCTGCCATTCAGGACCTCTATACCAGGCGGTGTCAGAGGAAGGCCCTAAAAATTGTCAAAGACTCCAGCCATCCTACTCAAAGACTGTTCTCTCTGCTACCGCACGGCAAGCGGTACCGGAGCAACACGTCTAGATCCAAAAGACTTCTTAACAGCTTCTACCCCCAAGCCATAAGATTCCTGAACAGCTAGTTATGGCTACACTTATTTTTCTTAAAGCTGCATTGTTGGTTAAGGGCTTTGAAGTAAGCATTTCTTTGTAAGGTCAACACCTGTTGTATTCGGCGCATGTGGCAAATAACATTTGGTTTGATTTGATTTATATGTGTAGGTATGCAGCATTTTAAAAAGTTATCACAAATAACTGTGTTGGTCTTTACTTTCTGGAGGACAGAGTTTTGAAATCAGTGGAATGCCCGGTGGAAGCAGAGTATGATTGCTAAGGAGATGGAGAAAATTCTGGTATTTGATTGCAAATATGTGGAGAGAGTCCAAAAAGAGAACAAAGAAAGAAAGATGTTGTATAAAACACCTGTCTCTGGTTTACATCTTCAAACCAAGGGCAACCACGTTTTCCGTGACAGAGAGGTAGAAGTGTTCATCCATATACGGGTAAGAGAGTCTAGCTAAATAGATTTCCAGATATTACACGTTTCTAATTTAAGTCAGAAAGTCGTTTTCATTGCAAGTTAAAGCGTACTGTTAGCTAGCTAGCTATCGTTAGCTGGCTGACTCGCTAGCTAACGTTACGTGTATGATCTGTGTAGAAGCTCTAGAAAGAGGCCCGAGTTCCCGAGTTGAAATTCAGAGTTGGATGACCATTCAAATCGATTTTTTCCAATGAGTTTTCAATTTTTTTTTGTTCCCAGTTGTTTTAAACTTAGCATTAGAGTTGGGATTATGGCTAATTGTTTAGCAAGCTAGCTACATGTCTAAACAAAAGACTCCACTATGCAAGTAGTGATGGGTTTTATTTTTTAATTGGATTTGTATGTGATGAATAGCTTGGAAGGAATGCATTAATGAGGAGCACTGTACTGATATGGATTGTTTCACATAACAGGCTGATAAGAACACTCTCTCTTTGTTGTCTGTGAAACTGTCCTTGAACATGGCTACAGTGGATTGTGTGTATTTTCGGTGCTGACTCCGCAGGTTATTATCATAGCAACTATGCCTGGTAACAAATGGAACGGATTGGCTGAAATGGAGTCTGGACCACACTCAGTCCTTTGCTCTGGTTGGCCAACAGAAGAAGTGGAGGCTTTCTGTCAGAGTATTTGAAGAAGAATTTAGAACAATGGATTAGTTAACTGAGTGCCCTGCGTGGTATTTCAGTGGACCCGTATATACGAACCTTCATACTTATCATACATACATTTTGCATATAATAAATTTAGCTTGGATTGAATATCTCTTGATTATGTTTTCTCTTATTCCAATACCAGATTTGAATTCCGCAATTTCTAACAGTAGCCATTTCACTGTACCGTTTACACCTTCTGTATCCTGTGCATGTGACAAATAAACTTTGATTTGATTTGATATAGAGACGGTAATGAGAACAACAACATGACCTGCACCAAAGTCGGATCAGGATATAGGCCAAGTAGTAGATCAAGTTTATTTTTACTACTACCTTTTGCTACTACTTTCACCACTTTTAGTCTTGAAATATTTTGTTATTTACTACACTGTGAATCCTTAAAGAGATGGGTGGGCTAAGGAGGGTGTGAACGATGCTGAATGTGTGTGTAGACAAAGATCTCTCCGGTAGGTGTACCAAAACATTCACAGGCCATTTTCAAAGCAGAATTACTTTCTCATTGTTCCTCAACTGCAGTGCATGATATACCATTTTCTAGCTCTGAGTCTCTACTTTTATCCAATGTAAAATACACAATTTCAAATGTTGCTACATATGACCGAATCCAGGTGTTGGGTCACATATCTTCAAGCATACTGGTGGCTGCATCATGTTATGGGTATGTTTGTAATTGTTAATAACTGGGGAGGTTTTCAGGATAAAAAAGAAATGGAATGGCGCTAAGCACAGTTACAATCTAGAGGAAAACCTGGTTCAGTCTGCTTTCCACCAGACACTGGGAGATTAATTCACCTTTCAGCAGGACAATAACCTAAAACACAAGGCCAAATCTACACTGGAGTTGCTTACCAAGAAGAAAATGAATATACCTGAGTGGCCGAGTTACCGTTTTGATTTAAATCTGCTTGAAAATCTATGGCAAGAACTGAAACTGGTTGTCTAGCAATGATCAACAACATATATGACAAAACTTGAAGAATTTTGAAAAGAATAATGGGCAAATGTTGCACAATCCAGGTGTGGAACGCTCTTACAAACTTACCAAGACAGACTCACAGTTGTAATCGCTGCCAAAGGTGCATCTAGAAAGTATAGACTCAGGTGTGTGAATACTTATGTAAATTAGATATTTCTGTATTTCGTTTTCAATACATTTCTAAACATTTCTAAAAACATGGTTTTACTTTGTCATTATGGGATATTGTGTGTAGATGGGTGAGATAAAAAAAAAATATATATTTCAGCTTGCCATAACAAACGGCTTGAATACTTATTGACTAAAGGTATTTCAGTTTTTCATTTTTTATTATTTTTTTAACATTTCTAAAAACATAATTCCACTTTGACATTATGGGGGAATTGTGTGTAGGCCAGTGACACAACATCTCAATGTAATCCATTTTGAATTCATGCTGTAACACAACAAAATGTGGAATAAGTCAAGGGGTATGAATACATTGAAGGCACTGTATGATATACAGTATATCATATATACAGTATATATGAATTTAATGTATTAGCTTATGTTGTTCTTGTCTATAACTGTTTTGTATTTTGCCATGTATTTGTATGTTTTATGTGGACCCCAGGAAGAGTAGCTGTTGCATGTGCAGTAGCTAATGGGGATGCTAACAAACTAAACATGTCTCCTATCCCAGGAACCCAGGATAGAGTGCTCAGAGGGGTGCTGGGAGTTCTCCCCAGGTCCTGCCAACTCCATGTGGTGCTGTAGCTACATGTTCAATTACGCTCTGGAGCTATCTTTAGCTTTGCTTCATGGGCACACACATACTAACTGCTCTTTGTTTGTATGTCAGAGAGAGAGCTTGTACGGGGCTTTGTCAACTTTGTTTTAATGTAGTATTCAGTGTATTTTCCCAAAACGTTGACTACTACAGTAATAGGTGAAAAAATATGATTTGGAAAAACTCTTCATTTATTAATTGAATGAATTAACAAACTTGTGTGTGCTGTTATGTTTTCCTTGGGATAAGCCTACAGGCAATACCAAGGGAAGGTGCAGGCACTAACCATTTACAGGGAGAATGTGTGTGTGTCTGTAAGTGTGTTCCCACTGAGCACACCACGTCATCTCAACGTGGAAATGTGGGTTGAGACATTAATCAATTAGATTTCAACCTTATTTCATCCATCAAAAAGACAGCCAGAAGTTTGTTGAATTCCCGGTTACGTCACCCTGCACCTTAGAGGCTCCTGCCCCATATACATAGACTTCAAATGACTGGCCACTTTAATAATGGGACACTAGTCACTCTAATAATGTTTACATATTTTTGCTTTACTCATCTCATATGTACAGTGGGGAGAACAAGTATTTGATACACTGCCGATTTTGCAGGTTTTCCTACTTACAAAGCATGTAGAGGTCTGTCATTTTTATCATAGGTACACTTCAACTGTGAGAGACGGAATCTAAAACAAAAATCCAGAAAATCAAATTGTATGATTTTTAAGTAATTAATTTGCATTTTATTGCATGACATAAGTATTTGATCACCTACCAACCAGTAAGATTTCCGGCTCTCACAGACCTGTTAGTTTTTCTTTAAGAAGCCCTCCTGTTCTCCACTCATTACCTGTATTAACTGCACCTGTTTGAACTCGTTACCTGTATAAAAGACACCTTTCCACACACTCAATCAAACAGACTCCAACCTCTCCACAATGGCCAAGACCAGAGAGCTGTGTAAGGACATCAGGGATAAAATGGTAGACCTGCACAAGGCTGGGACGGGCTACAGGACAATAGGCAAGCAGCTTGGTGAGAAGGCAACAACTGTTGGCGCAATTATTAGAAAATGGAAGAAGTTCAAG
The DNA here is from genome assembly GCF_020615455.1 of Coregonus clupeaformis. Lineage (NCBI taxonomy): Eukaryota > Metazoa > Chordata > Actinopteri > Salmoniformes > Salmonidae > Coregonus > Coregonus clupeaformis. The sequence goes on from NC_059215.1 coordinate 57,792,759, forward strand.
ATGACGGTCAATCACCCTCGGTCTGGGGCTCCATGCAAGATCTCACCTCGTGGGGCATCAATGATCATGAGGAAGGTGAGGGATCAGCCCAGAACTACACGGCAGGACCTGGTCAATGACCTGAAAAGAGCTGGGACCACAGTCTCAAAGAAAACCATTAGTAACACACTACGCCGTCATGGATTAAAATCCTGCAGCACACACAAGATCCCCATGCTCAAGCCGGCGCATGTCCAGGCCCGTCTGAAGTTTGCCAATGACCATCTGGATGATCCAGAGGAGGAATGGGAGAAGGTAATGTGGTGTGATGAGATAAAAATATAGCTTTTTGGTCTAAACTCCACTCGCCGTGTTTGGAGGAAGAAGAAGGATGAGTACAACCCCAAGAACACCATCCCAACCGTGAAGCATGGAGGTGGAAAAATCATTCTTTGGGGATGCTTTTCTGCAAAGGGGACAGGACGACTGCACCGTATTGAGGGGAGGATGGATGGGGCCATGTATCGCGAGATCTTGGCCAACAACCTCCTTCCCTCAGTGAGAGCATTGAAGATGGGTCGTGGCTGGGTCTTCCAGCATGACAATGACCCGAAACACACAGCCAGGGCAACTAAGGAGTGGCTCCGTAAGAAGCATCTCAAGGTCCTGGAGTGGCCTAGCCAGTCTCCAGACCTGAACCCAATAGAAAATCTTTGGAGGGAGCTGAAAGTCTGTATTGCCCAGCGACAGCCCCAAAACCTGAAGGATCTGGAGAAAGTCTGTATGGAGGAGTGGGCCAAAATCCCTGCTGCAGTGTGTGCAAACCTGGTCAAGACCTACAGGAAACGTATGATCTCTGTAATTGCAAACAAAGGTTTCTGTACCAAATATTAAGTTCTGCTTTTCTGATGTATCAAATACTTATGTCATGCAATAAAATGCAAATTAATTACTTAAAAATCAAACAATGTGATTTTCTGGATTTTTGTTTTAGATTCCGTCTCTCACAGTTGAAGTGTACCTATAATAAAAATTACAGACCTCTACATGCTTTGTAAGTAGGAAAACCTGCAAAATCAGCAGTGTGTCAAATACTTGTTCTCCCCACTGTATATACTGAATTCCATTATACTGTATTTTAGTCTATGCCACTCTGACATTGCTCATCCTAATATTGCTAATATTGCTATATTCCTTAATTCCATTATTTTACTTTTAGGTTGTGTGTATTGTGTGTACTGTTGGAGCTAGAAACACAAGCATTTCTCTATACCCACAATAGCCTCTGCTTAACATGTGTATGTGACAAATAAAATTTGATTTGATGTGTTATCACTATGCTTTCAACCATCTAAAAGCACACCCAAATTCCAATGGGAAAATAATGTCAGATTTCTGGTTTAGTTGTCATCTCTGGCCTAGATGCAATCAGATCAAGTGTCAACCGGTGATAGCCGACATAGCTGATGTTTTGGCGGTGTCGGAGGTGTAACTGCGTTGGAGCTGTCAAATCGGTGAGCAGCTGCTCTTGTGATCATTGTCAGGAAGCCACACCCGCCCCACTCGTGTTAGAAGTTCAGAATGAGAAAGTGTAGGCTATATAGAAATATTGACGCTCAAATTGAAAATCATTAAAAAAAATAATGAGGATTTCTATCAACTTAATCGCGGTGTAGATTACATCTCACATTCCAGTGTTCCAGCTTGTAAACAAGGCTGTATGGGTTTTCTCTTAATGAGACTCCGTGCAGCCAATGGCAAAGTCCGCTTTAGGTATAATGCTGGGAGCCTCTTGTGAATTTCACAGCTCTAATGCAGTTCCACCTCCGACACCGCCAGAACAACTGCTTTGAGGATGTCGGCTAGCACGGATCTGATAGAAACTAGCCCTAAATATGTTATCACTTCGCTTTCAACCATTTTAAAAGCACAGCAAAGTTCAAATGGGAATAGAATGTCAGATATTTTGTATTTATACAACAACTTAATGTTTTATCACTGTGCTTCATCTAATAGCACAACCAAATGACCTGTATTGCATTTGAGATTACATTAAAAGCACATAGCTCAAGTGATCAATGCTGTTGGAGATTCTGCACAGATTATTATAGCAATTGTGAAGATCTCCACAGACCTGCGAACTTAGCATGCAATCTTGAACATGCACTCTTTCTATAATTACGTAAGAAGACATTTATAGTTACAGTAACCTGAAAATGTGGCCATGGATGTATTATTCATTTTAAGGTTGAATAAATAATCTACAGTTGTTTGTAAAATAGCCTTAACTTTAGGCTATTAACTGTATTACAAAAGTAATATTGAATTGTGTATGGTTGACAACAGCAACCAAATATCAACATTTAAAGGATATCTAATGCTTGGATAGTTTAATCTGAGCCACTGACTTAATCCTATTCTTTAACTTTCAATTTGGTTTAGTTGGAGACGTGAATCCAACATGTCATTTGTTAACTTGTCGACAAGTGAATAGACCATTTACTGTATTGCAAAAGTGATATTGAATTGTGTTTTGTTGTCAATGCAACCAAATATTAACATTTGAAGAAATTCATTAACATATGTGAATCCAACATATTAATTATTAGCTTGAAGATTGTCAACCAAAGCTTGAAACCCTAGGCCTATATGTACTGTATTGTCAATTTTTTGTTGAACCCAGGGTTGAATTAAAACAATAGCTGTTGATGACTTTGCAAATGTTATATACAGTAGGCCTAAATAGTATCATTGATGATGTGGCTTATAAAGTATGGTTACATTACATTTTCCCTTGTAAACCTACCATTTGGAATGACTTTGATAGCGACAGTTAATCCACTTATTTATCAAGATATCTCTCAATAGTCATTATCATGATAGCACATTGGCAGTAGTCAGTGTCAAATATCAAAGCTAAGCAGGGCGGTTAAATCCCTGGATAGGAGACCAAATGAACAGCTGTAGATCAACTCTCCAGTAGGAGTTGCTGCCCATCCTATTTTTTTTTCTTCTGATAGTTGGTATAACGTTGACGTTTTTATAAAGGTACAAATTCAACATATTTTATACAAGGTTTGTCTGTGTTGAAAATTGGTTACCATGATGACATAATCCTGTGGTTAAAATGTCACCTCAAAATATCAGTTTATGTTGATGACTTCTTTCAAATACAATGTACAGTATTTTCCACATAGATTCCACGTCACAATAAGTTAACACATTACATTGAAATAACATTCATTTAACCAGTTTGTGCCCAGGGGGTTACTAATAAAAAAAGAGAATGTGCTTAGCTGTGCTGCATAATCACCTTCCTTAAATAACAGGCAGGTAGGTTCACATACACACGCATGCACACACAGTGTCTTGAAAAATACAATTTGTTACTGATTATAGTTACATGAAAAATAATCAGCAATGTAATCCTTTGGATTACTCAAAATGTGTAATGTAATCTGATTACTTTCAATTCTAACACCCAGACATATTTTAAAATGTTTTAAAAACATGCACCTAATATAGCATTATTTCAATTAGTAACATGGCTATTTCCAAATTTGGGACTGGTGTGAGAGCATAAAGACCCTATAATTCTCATATTCTATATTATATGTGTGAGAGCATAGTCACAGCGCTCCATACTAATGTTTTCAGTTGGGGCACCTGCAGCCTTGCGGGGTCACGCAATAGCAAAAAATGTGTAGCCAAATCATTTTATAAAGACATTCAACGTGCTTCAGCTTCATTAAGAATTGTACTAGATTGTATAATTCAAGAAATACATTGTTTAATCGAACATGTCCAACACAGGATGTTGGTGGCACCTTAATTGGGGAGGACGGGCTCGTGTTAATGGCTGGAGCGGAATCAGCGGAATGGTATCAAATACATCAAACCTATGGTTTCCAGGTGTTTGATGCCATTCCATTAGCTTCGTTCTGGCCATTATCATGAGCCGTCCTCCCCTCAGCAGCCTCTTGTGATGTCCAAGCAGGAATGCATGATTACATATATTTTTCTGTGCATCCTATACCAGTGATTGTCACGAGTTTGGGATTTGACAATTAGGCATTTGTTGCTATTATTTTACTGTCAAAATAGGGTTCCTAAATGTTCAGATTTTTTATTCAATGGAGATTAATCTGTCTACATCTTTTGGTGCACTAATATTACATATAATAAATTCATTTGGGGCTCATTCACCACACGAGGAAGTGGTTAGCTAGATCGCTAAGACTAATTCATATAGCTAACACTAATTAATATACCCTAATATTTAGACTACTGATAGCCGTGTAATTGATATCAGTACACATAGGGGGAAATTCCAACCCTAGTTAAGCTTGCGTAAATGGAACATTATTCCATTTTTATGCACTTTTCTCTCTATTCATAGTCTGACCTTGAATTTATGAATGAGAATATCATGCTATTCACCCACTATTCATTCGGTGTGGAGATCTAAGAAATTAAGGTGTGGCGGAGGTGTGTCTACAGATACTCTGTATTCTGACCTTGACTTAATTCCTTTATAATTCCACCACCTTTACACGAGAGGAAACCATCAATAAGATAGATCGCACCTGCCGGTTCTAAGTGGAAATCTAAATGTATATACTTTATTTTTTCCAATAGAAATAACAGCAATCTACATACGCTGTCATTTACAAATTGATAAGAGCTATTGATAAGAGCTAGGTAAATGAGTATTCCTTTTGGATAAGGGGATTGTTAATATAAATTACACTTGTTTTGGATCTGTTTGAACTTATAATCACTGGCGACAAATGTGAAATCGGTCATATGGCAGCAAACTGAAGCATATCAACATTTAACCCTTATTTTACCAGGTAAATTGACTGAGAACACATTCTCATTTACGGCAACGACCTGGGGAATAGTTAGAGGGGAGAGTAGGGGGGATGAATGAGCCAATTTTATGTTGTTGTCTAGTAAGTATTTTGCTAGCTAGGGCCATTTACTTGAAGTGCTGTCTGTCTTCCCAGTAGCCTACTTGCTGTGTGAACTGCTGACCACTCATAACTTGCAGCTGATAGTTGACACATCAGCTGGGAGTAAGGGGCAGGGCAATTTGTGATTGTTCCTGTTTTGGTAATCAGTATATGTATTGGAGGGTGAGTGGTTTAACCTGTCCTAGGCAATCAGCAATTAGTTTTAGTACTTCAGTCTACCCTGTTTTTTCAGCGGCAGCCGGGGTCAGCGGTGTACTCCTTGACTGTCGCCGAAGCAAAGAAGTTTCTGCCGAGTTACTCTCACTGCAGTATCTTACTTAGTTATTTTCAGATTATCTATTTTTGCTCTTTTGTAGCTTTGTCAACTATGTATGTGTTTTTTTATCCCTGTCCGCTCCTCTCCTTGTAGGTTTTCCAGACAATCCCCACCCCGTGGCTGCAACCCTTCTAATTTAGTGTACCCTGAGCGCACAACCCATATGGTATTCCTGGTCTCCGCCAGCGATTGGAACTGCCGATCTGAGGTCAAGAACGCCGCGTTCATTTCAGCCTAAGCTGCCCTTTAGTCCCTAGAATGTTTGGCCTTGACAGAGACATGGATTCCCCCATGGAACACTGCTACTCCAGCTGCTCTCTCATTATCTTACTACATTTTCTCTCATAGTCCAAGAGCATCAGGTCGTTGCGGTGGTGGCACAGGGCTACTAATTTCTCCTAAGTGGAGAATCACTTTTCCCCCTCCCTCACATGTCCATCTCCTCATTTGAAATCCATGCTGTCACTGTACATTTTTACTTGTCCACTCTCCAGGTGTCCTTAGAGTTCCTCAATGATCATGACACCTTGATAAGCTAATTTCCTGATGATGGCTCACCACTCATCGTACTGGACAACTTCAACCTCCCAACATTGGCCTTTGATTCACTTCTTTCCACCTCTTTTTTTCCACTCCTTTTGTCTTTTGACCTCACCCTTTCCCAGTCCCCTCCCACTCACAAGGCAGGCAATGTGCTTGACCTCATCTTTACTAGATGCTGTTTGCCTACTAATCTCGCTGCAACCCCCCTCCAGGTCTCTGATCACTGTTTCGTATCCATTTTTGTCTCCCTATCCTCCAACCCTACTCACTCAGCCCCTACCCAGATGGTCATGAGCCGTCGCAATCTTCACTCTCTCTCTCCCACTACTCTCTTCTCTTCTATCCTATGATCTCTCCCTTCTGCTAAATCCTTCTCCCTCCTGTCTCCTGATTCTGCCTCTTCGACCCGACTCTCCTCCCTTTCCGCATCCTATGGCTCTCACTGTCCCCTTTCCTCCCGGCCAGCTTGTCCCTCCTCTCCTGCTCCGTGGCTGAGTGACTCATTGCGAGCTCACAGAACAGAAATGGAGGAAAACTAAGCTTCCAGAGGACCTATCATCCTTTCAGCCCCTCCGCTCTACTTTCTCTTCCTAACCCTTTGCCACCTTCTCCTCTCTCCATAATCCTCCACCTCCTCCCCCTCCTTCCTCCCACTCTGTGGACGACTTTGTCAACCACTTTGAAAATAAGTTTGCTTCTTACAAAGCCTATTGAGTCCTCTGGTCCCACTCACACAGAAGAACCCTATCGCTTGATCTCTTTCTCTCTTCTCTCTCCAGATGAAATCCTGCGACTAGCTATGTCCAGCCGCTCAGCAACCTCATCCCCTCCTCCCTTCTCCAGACCATTTCTGGAGAACTCCCACTCCTCACTTCCCTCATCGACTTATCCCTGACTTCAAATTGTCCAGAGTCGCTCCACTCCTCAAAAAACATTTGAGCATGCTGTCTCTGATGAACTCTCTCGTTATCACTGTCAGAACAATCTTCTTGACCCTAACCAGTCAGGCTTCAAGACGGGTCATTCAACTGAGACTGCCCTCCTCTGTGTCATGGAGGCTCTCCACACTGCCAAAGCTGACACTCTCTCCTCTGTTCTCATCCTCCTAGACCGATACGCTGCCTTCAACACTGTGAACCATCAGATCCTCATCTCCACCCTTTCAGGGCTGAGCCTGTCAGGCTCTGCACACTCTTGGATTGCATCTTACCTGGCAGGTCGCTCCAGCAGGTGACATGGAGAGGATCTGTGTCTGTACCATGTGCTCGGTTCTAGGCCCTCTCCTCTTCTCTCTATACACCAAGTCACTCGGCTCCATCGTATCCTCACATGGTCTCTCCTATCATTGCTATGTGGATGACACTCAACTACTTTTCTCCTCCCCCCTTTTGACATCCAGGTGGTGACGCGCATCTCTGCGTGCCTGGCAGATATCTCAGCTTGGATGTCGTCCCACCCCCTCAAGATCAAGTTTGACACAAAGTCACTCTACTAGACTGACGCATTGTGAAATACAACTACTTTCAACTTCAGCATCCTGTTCCCAGTTCCCTACGTAACATGACAATCATCTAGGCTTGAGTGACGCTCAAAAAATAGGAAAGAAAGAGGAAAGCTGGAAACACATGTTTGACTTGAGTTGATTCAGCACATAGAAAGTGTTACTCAGTGGAAAGCTACTATACACATGCAACCTGCCTGTGACTCTGCTAGAAACAGTGGTGCGTTAGACAACGCTCAACGAACAGAAGTGTATCTGCAAAATAAGAAAAATGCGTATTGTGTGCATATCAGTTGGGTAACGGTATAATTCGACCAGCATTGAAGTAATCTAATGGCACACCATTTTCTATCAGTTTTACCTATCTAGACAAAGCGTGTCATTGTGTTTAGACTCTAAAGCTAGTTTAGTCGCTTACATGATGTCATTACTCAAGTCCCTGTAACCAATTGTTTCTCAATCCATGGTCCGTGGACCATTTGGTTACAACGATTAAGACTTGTTGGAACAGAATGTCACGTTGATATAGCACTGTGTTCTTTTCTCTGAATATACCGTAACTTCCATCTTTATAACATTCATAACTTCAGGACACTATAAAACAGTCCTTTCCTCAAAGCATTGTGTGGTATCTTATGCCTGAGATATTTGTGTGTGTGTTTGTCTGGTGTGGCCATTACGACATCATCTCTCAGCTCCCTGCCCCGGCACCTGTGGGACAGAAAGTAGTAGGGAGGTGAATCATTACTTCACAGCCTCCCTTATCTCCCCTAGCCAAGATTACATACAAGAGACACACACTCGCACACAGACATGCACATAAGTACACGCGCACACAGGAATAGTTTACTTGCACATAAGCCCTTTCTTATGAAGTCTTATATTGCCTTAAATATATTCACATCAGCATAAAAAAGCTATAAGGTACAAAATTATGTGGATTTTGGTGAATATATCACAGTTTAACTAGGGGCCTCTCATGCATGTTGCATTTCACAATCTTAAGATAACACTACTTTGTTTTTCAAATGACCCACATCAACATCTGACAGTCTGGTTTCTCAGTCTGTCTGTCTACACATGCAAGCCACAAATGTAACATAAAACCAGACAATTTTTCGGAATCGAAACGAGGGAGGCCTTGTCTTTTGTCGCTCTCCTCCTTCTTCTTTTCATCTTCGTCTGACCTCTTCCTCATTTTGTCTGTCACCAGTAGACAAAGGACTGTTATGAACATTCCGACATCGAAACTCGTGCTCACTGTAGTTTTAGTGGACAGATTAGACATTTTCTCAGCACTTTTCTGTGTTTCTCCAGACCGGTTCTCACAGGCTAGAGAAAGGGGGCAGAGGAGGAGGGGAGCGTGTGTATGACTGGAAAGAGTGACAAAGAAAAATTGCGTGATGAGAGGAGAACAGAGGAGGGCTGGAAGAGAGTTAATTGGAATAGACATAAAATAAAAAAGGAACATAAAGTCTAAAAAATAAAGTAGATCACATATTTGTAAACTGCTTTTGTGAGATCAGGTTCTGACCAGTCCAGAAAGGTTCTGATTGTCTGTGCCCTCCATTGTGTGTGTGTGTGTGTGTGTGTGTGTGTGTGTGTGTGTGTGTGTGTGCGTGTTTGCTCTGCTGGGGATGGAATGCGTCCTATTACAGAGGGAGAGGTGATGGAATATAATTAAACACAGCCATGGTGTCCTTCTACTGCATTAGACCCACACTGCATGCATGAATGTGAGTGTGTGTTTGTGTATAGTGTGTGTTTGTGTATAATGTGTGTTTGTGTATGTGTGTGTGCAAAAAGGAAATATTTGTGTTATGGAATATATCACCTTTAATTGTAAGCTTCAACTGTGATGGTCATTTTTTGCACTAATATCAGTGTCAGTCTGTCTACTCACTCTGCTCCTCACGCGAGAGACCCCTCCACCCCCACTCCACTCCACGTCTGTGTTCCCTCCATCACTACTTAGAGGAAGAGGAAGCCCCTCTTTCACTTCCTGTGTGGCAGGAGTCTGGAGAGTGAAAGATAGACAGAGATAGACAGAAATAGAGAGAGGGAGAGATGGGCAGTGATTCACAGTTGTTCCTCATCCCTCTCACAGTGACAGCCACAGTGGTGTCCTAATGTTAATAGTCTGGTATGAGGTTGATTTAAGGTGGATGTGCCATTCCAGACAGAATTGGCCATACCCTGTCTCGGTGTGGAAGAAGTTTCACCAGAAGTAAAAAAAAAAATAATTAAAAAAAAAAAAAAACAAGGGTAGAAATCAGAACAAATATGACATCACACTGCTATTTTCATACTATACTGTGTCCATCACTGATATAGATCATGAACTGGTGAGTGTCAGTGTAGTAACATGTCTACCAACGGGCTGAGATCACCATCTGCACTTCCCAAATGTTCTGTGCCGTAATCTTCTCTTTTAATGTTCTTGTGAATTATTTTTGTGGCCACGGTCCAAACACTGTCCAACAAACTTCTGTATGTAACAGCTCTTTGGGTATGTCTGTGTGTGTTTTGACCATGTTCGTGTGTGTGTGCGTGCGTGCATAGTGTGTTTGTGTGTGCGTGCGTCTGTGTGACCAGGTTGAGAAACAGATGGGTCTCTGCAGGTCTTGCCTGTGTGGGTGGACTCTGGGATTCACCATGAAAACAACCATCAGCCAAGGACACTTCCCAAGCAGGGGTTCAGCGTGTGTGTGTGTCTGTGTATGTGTATGTGTGTGCGTACGTGTGTGTGTTAGTCTGAAGGTTTTACATGTGTGCACATGCCTGTCTGCCTGTGTCTACATGTTTTATATGTGAATGCTTTTTGTAACATGTCACTCATCTACACTATTGTCCATCATGGTTTTTCTATGTGGGCACACAACTCTTCACCAGTCATATTGTGTGAGTGATTCTCCCTCCACATACAATAGCCCTTCACATTAACAGCCAGACACTGGTCTGTTATCCAGTGTTAGTGGTTGAAACCCTCACTCCACTGCACTCTGAGCTGCTGCCAGATAAGTGGGAGAGACAAAGACACTATTGTACTGCAGCACGTGGCTCACACATTATAACTCAAGACTATGTCAGTCTACTGAATGAGTTTTAGAATTTTTATTTAAACTTTATTTAACCAGGCTAGTCAATTAAGAACAAAGTCTTATTTACAATGATGGCCTGGCAAGAGGCCTCCTGTAGGGACGGGGGCTGGGATAAAAATAAGACAAAATAGAACACAGACAGAAGACACTGGCAACAGTACAAATACAACAGCAAACAAACAGTGGATGTGTGTGTGTGCATGCAGGTATGAGTGTGTGAAGTAAAACAACATGCTTCCTTACATACTGTAAGGCAACACAAACTAGTGACAACTAGAAACAACTACGTCTCAACAACCTGTTGATCTATTTGTCCTTTGAACACTTCCAGGGACACCAGGTCCTGGAGTTTTAGGTTGGCTTGGAGGGAATTCCAAGACCAGGGGGCTGTTAATGAAAGGACCTTTTTTCATGCTCCATGCTCGGTCTGAGCTTGTATGTGTTTTCATTTTGAGCTAGAAGAAAGGAAAGATAACATGGCAGTTTTCCAAAAATTGCCATCTAAATAAGAATGAACCAGTGTTTGAGCCTGCGTGTTGCTAGTGATGTCTATCCGACAGCACCGTAGATATCACAATGGTGAGGTATTGTTGACAAAACAAAGGGCTGCATGATACACAGAGTCAAGAGCCTTCAATGTAGAGCTTGAGACTTGCACATATGTAAATACTATCACCATAGTCCAATACAGAGAGAAAAGTACAACGAATCAACTCCTTTCTGGCGGAAAAGGAAAAACAAGTTTTGTGCTAGCTCAACTTCTCATCCACCCAAACTCCCAGATATTTGTAAGTTTTGACTTGCTCTATAGAATGTCCTTCCAAGGTAGTAATTACATGGTTTTCATAGTGGTTAGTATTGGAAAATACCATGCATTTAGTTATAGAGGAATTCAGAACAAGCTTCAAATCGTGCAGATTCTGTTGAATGATATTAATAGCTTTTTGAGCTTTTTCAAAAGCCAAAGTCAAACTGCTGCCACTTGAATAGAGATCAGTGTCATCCGCATAAAAATGTACATCAGCTGTCTCAATATGTCTCCCAATATTGTTGATATAGATAATAAACAACAGGGGACCTAAAATTGATCCTTGAGGCACACCCGAGCACAACTCTACAGTTTCCGATTTACAACCATTTGTTTATGTTTGACAAGTGAAAACTCCTTAATCCCAGACGCAAACAAACAAAGTCAAAGTCAAAGATGGCTGCGTCCATTGCCCAAAATATATTAACTTAGTTTGGCCACTTTTCAGCATATTACAAATCATCGATGTACTTGATGTTACAGTGTATACAAGAACCGAAGCACATGACTTGACAAGTCGTTTACAGTTTTTGACAAATCACAAAGCAAATAAAATGTTTTCACCTCACAGATCATCACCCCAAATGCAAGTCTACTGCCTAGCCTAACTGTAGCGTGAAAGCTAAACAGGGTTGCCAGATTTGGAAGAAACCATATTAGGGGGGGTTGTGGGAGGTTAATGTCATTTTGGGGGATTTCAAGTCCATGGAGTGTAGAAATGGGGGAGGTATCGTGGGGGGATTTGATGCAGAAAATATTACTGTGATGGGGGATTAATCAATAAATGGGGGGCAAACACAGGAGAAGTTTATAAGCTAAATAAAAATAACATGTAACGTGTATGCTGGGAGTCGGGAAGCAAGTACAGGGAGTGAATTTAATAATACATAAAACATGGAACAAAAAAAGAAACACGAGTACCGTACAGACATGAAACACAGGAACAGAATCAATAACGCCTGCGGAAGGAACCAAAGGGAGTGACAGATATAGGGGAGGTAATCAGGAAGGTGATGGAGTCCAGGTGAGTCTTACGAGGCTAGGTACAATCTAAGTCAGTCGAGTGAACCATCCCTTCAACTCGTTTTGTTATAACATCTTTGGTCTGACAGACATTTACGTGTAAACCAGAATGCATTTTATGATGTCAACAAACATGGCGCCACACATACCTGTCATTTAGCTTAGCATTAGCTCATCATAATCAGTACAATCTTCCAAAAAGTATTTTACACACATCATATATGTCCGTTACAATCAAATGTGAATAAAACAATAAATACATTATGCTCCATACATAGATATTGTGTCTTACAGTAGAAACAACAACACGATATACAGAAAATAAGGCACTTACTTTGATAGGAACGCACACATGTCCAAAGTTATTATTAGTAAGGAGGCAATGCAGGCGCCAACTGGAAAATGTGCCAGGGGGAAAAAGTTTGTGCAAGTTCTGTTCTGAATGGAGATGCGCAAACTTGATGCATACTTGATCTGGGGAAACACTTCGGAAGTGCTTAAGAGATGAGTTCAGATTGGTCTGCCATGTAGCACGCTTCTGTCCATAACATGAGCTGGTCAGTATGTGTAGGTAATCCTTTCTAATGCTGCTTTTTTTAAAGATATCACATAGTAGAACTGCATAAATGATGCTTTCCACTTTCTGGAGAACCGAGTTTTGAAATCAGTGGAATTAGAGTATGATAGCTAACGAGATGCAGAAAATTCTGCCTTTGATTGCAAATATGCAGACGGAATCGAAAAGAGAACACACAGAAGTCTGTTGGATAAAACACCTGTCTCCGGACTACATCTTCAAACTAAGGGCAACCATGGCATCCATGACAGAGAGGGAGAAGCGTCCATCCATGTCTACGGGTAAGATAGTCTAGTTAGGTACATTTTCAGATATAACACGTTTCTAATTCTGTCCGAATTTTTCACTCTTGGGCAGATTCATGCAGGGTAGTAACATTATTAGTATGGTTCATTGTTTAGCTAGCTAGCTACACGTCTAAACAAAAGACTTCACTATGCAAGTAACTATTTCAATAGAATGTTTATGATGTCACTGTGACAACTGTCGATAGACGTACTGTAGCTGGTAAATGTTCTCTGGCTATCTACTCCTATTTCAGAGCATTCTCGTCTGAGTGTGCCAGAGCGTAGAATAACTGACACATTTACGAACGCTCAACACCCATTGAATATGGCCGGTGTCAGTAAACGTTGGCAAAATTACTTTCCCATTGTTCCTCAACTGCAGTGTATGATATACCATTTTCTAGCTTTGAGTCTCTACTTTTATCCAATGTAAAAAACACAATTTCAAATTTTGCTACATAAGACCGAATCGAGCCGGTCGGTCACATATTAGTGGATAACTTGGCCCTTCTGAAATGATATGACTAAAACTACTGGTGAGTTAAGCTATGGAAACAGGCCGACTGTACAAAAGTTTCAACTGTTTATGTGTGATTCTGTGTATCTGTGTGTGTGCAGAGCTGGTTCTGGTATTCAGTAGCTGGTGTTTGTTTGGACAGTTGGACCTGGTTCCACTGGCATTCCCATGACGACCTACAGACACACGCACACCCACACACACACACAAAGACACACACACACAATTGTAAAAATCAATGGACCCATGACAACTGCCTCTGTCTGTGAGGAGAGGTAACAGAGAGGTCAGAATATTAAGGAAACACACACACACAGAGAAGTAGTCTGTGCCTCCCCTTGACCCCATTCCCTTCCCCAAACACACACGAATGAACACATCATTGGTTCACACTTTATTATCATTGGTGGTCATCTATTGTTTGTAATGGAACCAGACATCTTCCAGCTGATCCTGGTAAATACAACAACTTGTTCCATCTAACCAGCTTTGTATGATTAACACACTAGCTCTTCTCATTGTCAAATAAGAACACAGAGTATTTTCGGGTAGTAGAAAAAACAGGTTTTTCTATCACGTAGACAACTTTATGCATCTAGGTTTAAGAGAAAAATAAATCAAAGAAAATGTGTACAAATTTGATTAAACTCCAGCCTAATCATAATCTGTATTGGACAGGAACAGAGGGGAAATAAAGGAATCATATTGGTAGTTAGCAGGGGTTGATGCAGTCTTATGAGGGGAAAAATATATCCATTTGCACTTCCACTCTGGCTCTAGTTCTCAGTGCCACCTACACCCCTCTGTTTCTCACACCCACATATCCTCTTTTGCTTTTCCTCCCTCCTCCTTCCAGTCCTGTCCGGTCCCTTCTCTACCCTCTATCCTGAGTCTACCCCGATGCCCACCCCCAATGCACCACTAGGCTCAATGTCCAAACCACCCAATGCACCACCCATGACCTTCTGCACTGTTCTCTCACACCCTTTCCTCTCCTCCCCATCTCCTCTCCTCTCTCCCTCCCACACTCTTCCGCCCCCATCTCTCCTCCCTCAGATGGCACCGGCTCTCACACCTACTCTGCCAACTCCATGATATCATTCGCTTGGAACCGGACGGTCCTCCTCACGGCTAATATAGCCCGATTACCGGACTTCTTACACACACACACACACACACACACCACCCCCTCGTCCGGCATGTGCTGATTTCACAACTACCCTACCCTGACCCATTACATCACTGGAATTCTGTCAGATATTTAGGGAATCGTCCCGATGCGCTGGGTTTAGGATGGAGCTATTGTTTGGCATCACCAGCTGGTCCAGCTTGCACAGCCCTGACAGAGTCCAATGACCTGTCTTAACCTGCTCATAAGCTCTTTATAGCACGTTCATAGCATATAGAATAGTCCTCCTGTTCATAGCATGATCTTTTTAAATGGTTCAAAATGTTTGAGGTGGTGGGGGTAGCAAGATTGAGGGGACACTAATGAGTATAGCAAGATGTATGTTTATGTTGCAACATGCTGCAAAACAAACAAAACACATGGAAACCGACTTGAGACAATCCCCACCCTACAACCATGTCTCCTTGTCTGTATCCTAACTATGCTTGCAGTCTGCCGTGTGTGTACTCCACCACACAGGGGCTGTCTGTCTGGTGTAGGAGAGTGTCTCAGGCTAATGATCACAAACTCGTAATCAAATCGAATAACATTTTGTTTCTCACATGCACATGTTTAGCAGTTGTTATTGCGGGTGTAGCGAAATGCTTGTGTTTCTAGCTCCAACAGTGCAGTATATCTAACAATGCACAACAATACACACAATACACACCACCTAAAAGTAAAATAATATAGGGATAAATAAATATTAGAAATATTAGGATGAGCAATGTCGGAGTGGCATTGACAAAAATACAGTAGAATAGAATACAGTATATGCATATGAGATGAGTAAAGCAAAAATACACTACAGTTCAAAAGTTTGGGTTCACTTAGAAATGTCCTTGTTTTCTAAATAAAAGCAATTTTTATGTCCATGACTATAACATCAAATTGATAAAAAATACAGTGTAGACATTGTTAATGTTGTAAATGGCTATTATAGCTGGAAACGGCTGATTTTTAATGGAATATCTACATAGGCGTACAGAGGCCCATTATCAGCAACCATCAGTCCTGTGTTCCAATGGCACGTTGTGTTTGCTAATCCAAGTTTATCATTTTAAAAGTCTAATTGATCATTAGAAAACCCTTTTGCAATAATGTTAACACAGCTGAAAACTGTTGTGCTGATTAAATAAGCAATACAACTGGCCTTCTTGAGACTAGTTGAGTATCTGGAGCATCAGCAATTGTGGGTTTGATTACAGGATCAAAATGGCGAGAAACATAGAACTTTCATCTGAAACTCGTCAGCCTATTCTTGTTCTGAGAAATGAAAGCTATTCTATACGAGAAATTGCCAAGAAACTGAAGAAACTCGTACACCGCTGTGTACTACTCCCTTCACAGAACCGCACAAACTGGCTCTAACCAGAATAGAAAGAGGAGTGGGAGGCCCCTGTGCACAACTGAACAAGAAGACAAATACATTAGAGTGTCTAGTTTGAGAAACAGGCGCCTCACAGGTCCTCAACTGGCAGCTTCATTAAATAGTACCCGCAAAATACCAGTCTCAAAGTCAACAGTGAAGAGGGGTTTCCGGGATGCTGACCTTCTAGGCAGAGTCGCAGTGCTAGCTGTGCCACTAGAGATCCTGGTTCGAATCCAGGCTCCGCTGTAGCCGGCCGCAACCGGGAGACCAATGGGGCGGCGCAAAATTGGCCCAGCGTCATCCAGGGTAGGGGAGGGAATGGCCGGCAGGGAGGTAGCTCAGTTGGTAGAGCATGGTGTTTGCAACGCCAGGGTTGTGGGTTCGTTTCCCACGGGGGGCCTGTATGAAAATAAAAAAGAATAATGTATGCACTAACTGTAAGTCGCTCTGGATAAGAGCGTCTGCTAAATGACGTAAATGTAAATGTAAAAGCCATATCTCAGACTGCCCATCTTAATCTTTTCTTTTTATTGGCCAGTCTGAGACATGGCTTTTTCTTTGCAACTCTGCCTAGAAGTTCAGCATTTACCCACTCTGCTATGAAGCCCCTAAATAAGATCTGGTGCAACCAATTACCTTCAGAAGTTACATAATTAGTTAAATAAAGTCCACCTGTGTGCAATCTAAGTGTCAAATGATCTGTCACATAATCTCAGTATATATACACCTGTTCTGAAAGGCCCCAGAGTCTGCAACACCACTAAGCAAGGGGCACCACCAAGCAAGCGGCACCATGAAGACCAAAGAGCTCTCCAAACAGGTCAGGGACAAAGTTGTGGAGAAGTACAGATCAGGGTTGGGTTATAAAAAAAATAACAGAAACTTTGAACATCCCACGGACCACCAATAAATCCATAATTTAAAAAAGGAAAGGATATGGCACCACAAAAAACCTGCCAAGAGAGGGCCGCCCACCAAAACTCACGGACCAGGCAAGGAGGGCATTAATCAGAGAGGCAACAAAGAGACCAAAGATAACCCTGAAGGAGCTGCAAAGCTCCACAGCGGAGATTGGAGTATCTGTCCATAGGACCACTTTAAGCCGTACACCCCACAGAGCTGGGCTTTACGGAAGAGTGGCCAGAAGAGTGGCCATTGCTTAAAGAAAAGCAAACACGTTTGGTGTTCGCCAAAAGGCATGTGGGAGACTCCTCAAACATATGGAAGAAGGTACTCTGGTCAGATGAGACTAAAATTGAGCTTTTTGCCCATCAAGGAAAACGCAATGTCTGGCGCAAACCCAACACCTCTAATCACCCCAAGAACACCATCCCCACAGTGAAGCATGGTGGTGGCAGCATGATGCTGTGGGGATATTTTTCATCGGCAGAGACTGGGAAACTGGACAGAATTGAAGGAATGATGGATGACGCTTAATACAAGGAAATTCTTGAGGGAAACCTGTTTCAGTCTTCCAGAGATTTGTGACTGGGACGGAGGTTCACCTTCCAGCAGGACAATGACCCTAAGCATACTGCTAAAGCAACACTCGAGTGGTTTAAGGGGAAACATTTAAATGTCTTGGAATGGCCTAGTCAAAACCCAGACATCAATCCAGTTCAGGATCTGTGGTATGACTTAAATATTGCTGTACACTAGCGGAACCCATCCAACTTGAAGGAGCTGGAGCAGTTTTGCCTTGAAGAATGGGCAAAAATCCCAGTAGCTAGATGTGCCAAGCTTATAGAGACATACCCCAAGATACTTGTAGCTTTAATTGCTGCAAAAGGTGGCTCTACAAAGTATTGACTTTGGGGGGCGGGGTTAATAGGTATGCACGCTCAAGTTTCTGTCATTGTTCTTCTTTGTTTCACCCCAAAAAATGTTTTTGCATCTTCAAAATCTTCCATTTTAATTCAAGGTTGTAAGGGAACTAAATAGCAAAAATGCCAAGGGGGTGAATACTTTCACAAGCCACTCTATGTTTATAGATGTGATGTTTATGTGATGCATTGATGCAGGGCTCATCCGTAAAAGTATTGATGTAGGGCTCACCACCTGCTAAAATAAAGTAACAGTAAACTTGAGTTCTTACTGAATGTTCGATTATCTGCAATAGTGCCAATGACTCAGATGACCTTAGGGAACCACCACATTCAAGTTGTCCATCCCACACTCATTCAAATGTAGAAACTGGTTAATCCAGTCTGACCCCTGCTGCGGTCTCTGGCGCCACACCTACCCCCGCCCGGCCATCTAGAGGTGCGAATGTTGTCACTCCAGCCTTCGCTTTGGCTCTCCCTCCTGTCTAGCTCAGGCGTTTGGCATCGACGGCCTTCTAGCTGCTGCCGAACCTACTGCTGGCAAATGCCCTTCACTCATCAACCCCGGACTTGTCTCGTCATTATTACACACACCTGGTTCCATCCCCACTCTATCACTGTATATATACTCCTTCTGCCATTTGTCTTTGTCGGTCATTGTATATGTTACTTGTTTTCCTGAGAGGAATCTCTCCTACTATTTCCTGAGTACTTAATATTTTGCACTTTGGGTTCGCTCTGTGCCTTTTGTTTATGAAGATATATTTTGAGCACAACAGCGTTTGGGTTTCGTCCCACTTTGATCTATTGTACTTAAATAAATTCAGTAGTTCTAAACCTGTGACTGCCTCCTGCCTACTCCTCTCTACACCTGTGACAAATGTCCACATTCCAGCTGCTGAAAAGGATTACAACAAGAGCATGGGAGGTGTGGACCTGTCAGACGCGCTGATAGCCTACTACAATGTTCTCCACAAGACAATGAAATGGTACAATACATTGTTCTATCACTTCATTGACATTGCTGTGGTGAATGCATTCATGAAAATGGCTAAGAGCTGTGAGCAGACTCCCATGACACAGCAAGCCTTCAGAGAGCTGCTCATCCAGGAGCTTGCTGACTACAGCACAAAGTCCACTGCAGCACCTTCTGTCCCCTCTTGTGTGGAGGACTGTGGGTGTTCTAAATACTGTAATTGTAAATACTGTATAAATAGTTTTTTTCTCACTTTGTTTTTGGTTTGTGGTGTGTTCACTTATGAAATTAGATCAGTGTTGGCAGCTAACTTGGCCCTTATCTTAAATAGTTAACTTCTGTATTGGGAGATGTTGGATCAGCATTCTCGTTGCGTCTCCTGTTAGTACCTTTTATGAAGGGAAGCTAATGATCCATCATGTATGACATTCCTGGGAGTCTGTAAACAAATGTTTTTTATTACCATAGCATTTTTTATGTTCTCTATAGCTATGTACTTTTCAAATCTATCACTTGACCAATTCGGCCACTTGGATGCCACTTGGATACATTTGGGCTAACTCGTGAGGCACCCCTGGGAGTATTGATACTAAATATGATGTGGAGCTGTCATCCTTTTGCAGAGACACTGCTGCCCTCTTGTGGATAACATCTAAGTTACCTCCAGATTCCTATCTGAATGTATGGCCTTTCTGTTTCATTTAAAAGATGAAAGATAAAAATAGAAAATGTGTGTTTTTTTGTTTGTGTGATCTTTTACCAGATCTATTGTGTTATGTTCTCTTACATGAATTTCCCATTTCCACAACCATCAAAGTGTTTCCTTTCAAATAGTATCAAGAATATGCATATCCTTGCTTCAGGTTCTGTGTCACGACTTCAGCCGAGGCTGCCTCCCCTCTTTGTTCGGGCAGGCTTCGGCGTTCGTCGTCACTGGCTTACTAACCACTGCCGCCCCAATCATCATCACGATTGTCTTGTCTTGTCAATCATACACACCTGGTTCCTATACCCTAATTAGTCTGTGTATAAGTGTTCCCTCTGCCCCCTTGTCCTTGTGGGTGATTGATATTTGTGAGAGTAGTGTAGCTCGGTGGAGCTACTCGTAACATTGTGTTGCCAGAGTAGATTTTCCCCTGTGCCTATGTATTATTGGATATCAGTTAAAGTGTATTTGCCGGGGATGATAGTTTCCCCTGTGCCTGTTTCGTTGATCGCTATTTGAGCGCATTTGTGTGTCTACGAAGGAATAAACTCTGTATTCGGTGAATACCCTCCTGCACCTGACTCCTTTCCATCACACTCATCACAGAATCACCCACCCGCTATGGAGTCAGCGGGAGAAGAGCGCATGCCTGAAGTCGTGGCATGGGTCCAGGAGCATTCCACTATGCTGGCCAGCTTGGGGTAAGCGATGGATCGGGTTCTTCAGGTCAGCCAATGCCTGGAGAGGAGACGACCCGATCTGTAGAGACCAGCTGGCCAACCGGATACAGCCACCTACACCCCAGCACCCGGAGGGATCCAGATATCCCGACCACGGGCGTTTGATGGGACGGCGGCGCTGTGCCAGGGATTCCTCCTCCAAATGGAGCTGCACTTCTCCAGCATCAGGCCAGAGCCATCGGAGCGGGAGAAGGTGTCCGTCCTCGTTTCCTGCCTCTGTGGGAAAGCCCTGGAGTGGGCCAACGTGGTGTGGAAAGAAGGAGGAGCTGTGTTGGAGGACTACGGGGAGTTCTCTCGCCTCTTTCAGGCGGTCTTCGATCACCCGCCCGAGGGTCGAAAGGTGGGCGAGTGGCTGGTCCACCTGAGGCAGGGGACGAGGACCGCGCAGGACTTTGTGTTGGAGTTTCGGACACTGGCAGCGGGGTCCGGGTGGAACTAGAGGGCCCTGATCGACCATTTCCGGTGCCATCTGCGGGAGGACGTCCAACGGGAGCTAGCCTGCTGGGACACCAGGTTGTCCTTCAACAAACTGGTGGACATGGCCAACCTGCTGGCAGCCAGAAGACGTCCTGGTAGTGGTCTGCCCGTTTCCACCCCGGACGGCTCGGATCCCAAGCAGATGGAACTGGGTGGAGCCGCCGGCCGAGACAGCGGAGGAGAAAAGCGACAGTGTCACTCTGGTGGCACGAAGGGACAGTACACCACACGTCGTAGTCAACGTTCTTTTGATCCTGGAGGCAGCAGACAGGGCACTCATGAATCACCCCAGGTATCGAACACCCACACTGGTTCAGAGCCCTCTGCTGCGCACTGTACCTTACCTATCCACTTTCCCAATCACGCGGTAGTTCCCCAGTGTAAGGCGCTAGTCGATTCAGGCGCAGCTGGGAACTTTATGGACAGGGCATTCGCACGCCATCAAGGCATTTCATTGGTTCCCCTATCCATTCCACTCCCCATCAGAGCACCCGATAGTCGACCATTAGGGTCCGGGTTTGTTACGGAAGTCCTATACAGGTCACCATGATCACCCAGGATACATATTGTGAGCAGGTAATTTTTTCGAATATTGAGTCTCCTGTTTTCCCTGTGGTTTTAGGTATCCCGTGGATAGCACTCAACAACCCCACCTTCTCATGGCCACAGAGGGCTCTCATGGGGTGGTTGTGAGAGTGTCAGGCTAGGTTTCTAGATGTTTCCGTTGGTGCAACCACGGTGGAAAGTCCAGACGGTACCTCCACCGTGCGCATTCCCCCCGAATAACTCGATTTGGCGCACGCGTTTTCAAAGACGCGTGCGACTAAATTACCACCTCATCGGGTGGGGGATTGCGTGATAAACCTTCGGGTAGACGCTGTACCTCCCAGGAATCATATGTACCCCCTGTCACAGGCTGAAACGGAGGCTATGGAAACATACGTCTCCGAGTCCCTGGGCTAGGGGTATATACGTCCCTCAAATTCACCCGCCTCCTAGAGTTTCTTCTTTGTGAAGAATAAAGACGGCGGTCTGCGCCCGTGCATTGATTATTGATTACTGAACAAGGAGACGATTAGATTTAGTTATCCTCTCCCCCTCATTCCTTCAGTGATTGAGTCAATACATGGGGTGCGCTTCTTCACTAAGCTAGATCTCAGGAGTGCATACAACCTGGTGCATGTTCGGGAGGGGGATGAGTGGAAGACAGCATTCAGCACAACACCGGGGCATTATGAATACCTGGTGATGCCCTATGGTTTGATGAATGCTCAATCCGTCTTCCAGTCCTTTGTGAACGAGGTGTTTCGGGACATGCTTGGTCGCGGTGTGATGGTCTACATCGATGACATCCTGGTTTATTCCGCTACTCGCGCCGAGCATGTGTCCCTAGTTCGCAATGTGCTGGCCCGACTGTTGGAAAATGACCTTCATGCCAAGGCAGAGAAGTGTATGTTTTTCCAGCAGTCCGTCTCCTTCCTTGGATACCGCATTACCACCTCAGGTGTGGAGATGGAGGGAAATTGCATTTCAGCTGTGCGTAATTGGCCGACTCCAACCACAGTTAAGGAGGTGCAGTGCTTCCTCGGCTTTGCCAACTACTATCGGAGGTTTATCCGGGGCTTTGGCAAGGTTGCAGCTCCCATTACATCCCTGTTGAAGGGTGGGCCGTCCCGGCTCCGCTGGTCTGCTGAGGCTGACCTCAGCTCCGTTATTGACCCACCCCGATCCCATCACTACCGTTTGTAGTGGAGGTGGATGCGTCCGAGGTACGGATAGGTGCTGTCCTGTCCCAATGCTCGGGCATGCCACCCAAGCTTCGCCCCTGTGCATTCTTCTCCAAGAAGCTTAGCCCGGCGGAGCAGAACTACGACGTTGGTGATCGGGTGCTGTTGGCTGTTGTCCGAGCTTTGACCGTGTGGAGGCATTTGCTCGAAGGGGCGAAATACCCTTTCCTCATCTGGATGGACCACCGTAACATGGAGTACATCCGGGCAGCGAGGAGGCTGAATCCTCGCCAGGCCAGGTGGACCCTATTCTTTACCCGGTTTGATTTTACACTGTCAAACATTCCGGGTACGAAGAACGTGAAGGCAGACGCACTGTCCCGGCTGTATGACACAGAGGAGAGGCCCAGAGACAACACCCCCATACTCCCGGCCTCCTGCATTGTGGCGCCGGTAGTATGGGTGATGGACGCGGATATAGAGCAGGCATTACGCACAGATCCATCTCCACCGCAGTGTCCAGTTGGGCTGCGGTACGTGCCTGCTCTTATCCATGATCGTCTGATCTTCTGGGCACACACATCACCCTCCTCTGGTCACCCAGCTATTGGTCGTAGAGTGCGCTGCTTGATCGGCAGGTACTGGTGGCCTAGCTTGGCTAAGGACGTGAGGGTGTACGTCTCCTCCTGCTCGGTGTGCGCCCAGAGTAAGGCACCTAGGTACCTCCCAGCGGGTAAGCTACAACCTTTACCAGTTCCACAACGACCATGGTCTCACCTTAGTATTGATTTTCTGACTGATCTTCCCCTCTCCCAAGGTAACACAACCATCCTGGTCGTTGTGGACCGCTTCTCCAAGTCCTGCCGCCTCCTTCCTCTGCCCGGTCTCCCCACGGCCCTGCAGACTGCGGAGGCCCTGTTTACTCACGTCTTCCGGCACTACGGGGTGCCAGAGGATATAGTGTCCGACCGAGGTCCCCAGTTTATGTCCAAGGTTTGGAAGGCGTTCATGGAACGTCTGGGGGTCTTGGTCAGCCTGACATGTGGGTTCCACCCCGAGTCAAATGGGCAGGTGGAATGGGTAAATCAGGATGTGTGTAGGTTCCTGCGGTCCCACTGCCAGGACCGGCCGGGGGAGTGTTCGGTGTTCTTACCATCAGCAGAATATGCCCAAAACTCTCTTCGCCACTCCTCTACTAGCCTAACACCATTCCAATGTGTTTTAGGTTACCAACCGGTTCTGGCACCGTGGCACCAGAGCCAGACCGAGACTCCTGGATGACTGGTTTCGGCGCGCGGAAGAGACGTGTGACGCTTCCCACGTTCACCTCCTGCGCGCCGTGCATCGTCAGAAGGCCAACGCTGACCGTCACCGCAGTGAGGACCCGGTCTTCGTACTGGGAGTTCGGGTCTGGCTCTTGACCCGGAATCTGCCCCTCCGCCTGACCTGCCGGAAGCTGAGCCCGCGGTTTGTGGGGCCGTTTAAAGTCCTGAGGAGAATCAACGAGGTCACGTATACGTTATTACTTCCCCCTGATTACTGTATTAACCCCTCGTTTCATATGTCTCTCTTTAGGCAGGTGGTGGTTGGTCCGCTCCAGGAGTCTGAGGTGCGGGAGGTTCCTCCACTTCCTCTGTACATCAAGGGGGCCCCGGCGTACTCTGTCCATTCCATCCTGGATTCGAGGCGTCTTATGGGGGGCCTTCAGTACCTTGTGGAGCGGGAAGGGTATGGTCCGGAGGAACGGTGCTGGGTCCCGGTGAGGGATATCCTCGATCCCTCCCTGTTGCGGGATTTCCACCGTTGCCATCCGGCTCTCCCTGCTCCGTGTCCTCCTGGCCGTCCCCAGGCCTGCTGGAGCTGCGCGTCAAGGGGGGGGGTGTACTGTCACGACTTCGGCCGAGGCTGCCTCCCCTCCTTGTTCGGGCAGCCTTTGGCGTTCGTCGTCACCGGCTTACTAACCACTGCTGCTGTCTTGTCTTGTCAATCACACACACCTGGTTCCTATCCCCTAATTAGTCTGTGTATAAGTGTTCCCTCTGCCCCTTGTCCTTGTGGGTGATTGTTATTTGTGAGAGTAGTGTAGCTCGGTGGAGCTACTCGTAACATTGTGTTGCCAGGGTAGATTTTCCCCTGTGCCTATGTATTATTGGATATCCGTTACAGTGTAATTGCCGGGGATGATAGTTTCCCCTGTGCCTGTTTCGTTGATCGCTATTTGAGCGCATTTGTGTGTCTACGAAGGAATAAACTCTGTATTCTGTGATTACCCTCCTGCGCCTCACATTCATCACATCCTGATCTACAGGGAGTTAGATTTGGGTAAGTCATTTCAGGCTGAAATTTAAAAGAAGGGTCTGATCCTTAAGAGGTTAAGCTCTTTAGCTTTGTCACTACTTTATGCTTATAAAGGTTATTGAATGTAATTGACTCAGACGCCCATGGATGACTCTGTAGGCCTTTGGGATCCCTGACCACACAGGACTGAAGCAGTACAGCCATGCTTCCATCATTCAGTAGGCTCATATAGAGAATCAAGCCCACTCCTCTCCCTGTTGTGCTTTCTAACAGTGGGGTCAAGCAGGTCTAGTCTACACACACAGGGGTTAATGAAAGAATAATAAGACAGAGGGGTGTGTGTGTGTTGTGTTAGAGGGCTGAGAGAGAGCGAGAGCGACAGGGAGAGACTAGATAGAGAGAAAGAGGAGCAGAGATATGTCACCCTGTCACATTTCTCTCTTGATATTCTATGGGAAATCAAACTATAGCTTTATTTTAACATTAAAAGAACTAAATGGATCTGATGACTTCTTCTGTGTAGCTAATGTCTCATCTCCTCTCTTTTGTCCTATCCCTCTTCAGGTCATCCCAGTGAAATCAAATCAAAGTTTATTGGTCACGTACACAGATTTGCAGATGCTATCGCAGGTGCAGCGAAATGCTTGTGTTTCTAGCGCCAAC
Source organism: Coregonus clupeaformis (assembly GCF_020615455.1). Taxonomy (NCBI): domain Eukaryota; kingdom Metazoa; phylum Chordata; class Actinopteri; order Salmoniformes; family Salmonidae; genus Coregonus; species Coregonus clupeaformis. The sequence continues at coordinate 57,818,337 of NC_059215.1, forward strand.
AGTGCAGTAATAATACCTATACCACATAATCCAAAAGGTAAAAATAAAGAAATTAAGAAATATCAACGAACAATGTTAAGCAGTAGTTATAGGATGAGCCATGACTAGAATACAGTATATACATATACATATAAAGTGGATAAAAGAGTATGTAAACATTATTAAAGCAACCAGTGTTCAAATACTCTCTGTACATAGGGCAAAGCAGTGTCTAAGGTGCAGGGTAGAGTACTGTGTGGTAGCCGGCTAGTGACAGTGACTAAGGTTCAGGGCAGGGTACTGGGCGGAGGCCGGCTAGTGGTGATTGTTTAACAGTCTGATGGCCTGGAGATAGAAGCTGTTTATCAGTCTCTCAGTCACAGCTTTGATGTACCTGTACTGTCTCCTCCTTCTAGATGCTAGCGGGGTGAACAGGCCATGGCTCGGGTGGGTGTCTGAGGTGCTTGATGGTCTTAGCCAGTCGTCGGATGACCCAGCTCTTGGGGTCCTTGGAGCCATCAAGGCATCCGTTGCTGGAGCCTGTTAGTTAAACATGTGTGTATACACACACACACACACACACACACACACACACACACACACACACACACACACACACACACATGCACATAAGCACACTGGTCACATTAACTGCCCTGGGGATTGCTCTTCCTTGATAGTCCATTGAAAAAAGGCCTTCGTTCAGATTCAGTGAGAATGCTGGGTTAATGTTGGCCTTAAAACAAATCATATTAGATCCCTCTCTCTCTCCCTCTCGCTCTCCTGCCTGCAGTGTGATTGGGATAGTGATAGTGATAATATCAGTGTTATCTGCAGTGGCATGGCATGGTGTGTTTGTTACATGAGTGCTAAAGGGGTTTGTCTAGATAAGAACAGTGCAGCACTATCACGTTTGCATTGCCTCTCTCTCTGACAGACACCCAAAGTTCAGAGTGGCTATTCACGGTGGACTTTGGAGGCATGGGAAGGATAATAGTATCTGTCTTAGTGTGTGTGTGTGTGTGTGTGTGTGTGTGTGTGTGTGTGTGTGTGTGTGTGTGTGTGTGTGTGTGTGTGTGTGTGTGTGTGTGTGTTTGTGCGTGCCTGAGTGTGTGTCTTTCTCTATTGGAAGCAGCAGTGTGTTGTCTCCACCAGGCTGCAAATGGGTCTGAATCCCTGGGTGGGCCGTCCTGCTGTTCTACCTTTAATTGAAGTGGTTTACCTCCATGGAACCAGGCAGAGCACAGCTGGCACAAGATGGCTACCAGATGCTGTGTTCTTAGCTACTAACGCCTATATTTCACAGTACAACGAACATGTTACAACTTACAGTGGTGGATCGCTCAAACTAGAACCTGACAACTGGTGAAATTAATGTAAACTTGAGAAATCAGGGACTGGTCAGCTACAACATAAGACTAATATGGAGAGAGTGTTTAAATGGTGCATGTTCAGGTACATGTGATCATATGCTGAAGCCATATGGGTTTACGTAAGATACACCTCAGATATCCCATGATGCAGTGGTGAGAGCACTTTCCTGAATCCTGCTCAGGAATGATTCCAAGGACCACCTCACACCAAACATACGCACACACACATGCACACACACACACACACACGCACATGCACACGCACACGCACACGCACACGCACACACACACACACACACACACACACACACACACACACACACACACACACACACACACACACACACACACACACACACACACACACACACACACACACACACACACACACACAGAGAGAAACCACAGCTCCATTACTGAGTCTAGACAACACCTCCACGTCACCTCAGAAACTTTGCGACAGCAACTAATATAGACACTGGGTTGGGTAGGTTACTTTCTAAATGTATTAGTATAGAATATAATACAACTTTATTGTCCATCCAGGATAGACATTTTTCTTTGGCATCACCTTACATTAAAAGAATCACATACACTCTTAGAAAAAAAGGTGCTATCTAGAACCTAAAAGGGTTCTTCGGCTGTCCCCATAGGAGAACCCTTTGAATAACCCTTTTTGGTTCCAGGTAGAACCATTTTAGGTTCTATGTAGAAGCCTTTCCACAGAGGATTCTACATGGAACCCAAAAGGGTTCTAGCTGGAATCAAAAGGGGTTTTCCTATGGGGACAGCAGAATAACCCTTTTGGAACCCTTTTTCCTAAGAGCGTACACCAACATTCTCACATCACACACATTTAAACCAGTCAGTCCATCATACTGCATACACTAAAAACATAGAGGACATTGATACAGTCACTCACAACTGACCGCTGCCCCAATTGCACTGGATAGATAAGTACATATGCCAATACAATTTACGTTGCATTTAGTAGTCTAACAGAACACATTCTTCTTGGCCATGGGCCCTCTTGTGGATAGGGAGTGTTCACATCAATATTGTCATACTTGAGCCACATTTCTGTAAAGAAGATTAGATTGCTTCTCCTAAAGTCCTCTTCGAATTTAGCCCTTGCCGCTAACTCATCCAGTTGATTATTTAGTGACCGCACATTTGCCGTCACATTTGCCACCGGGAGTGGTTGACGGCTTACCCGCCTGCGCAGTTTCTTCCTGACACCACCTCTTGAGCCTCGCTTCTTCATAGTTTCCATGTTTGACTTTGTACAACAACCATTAGGCAAGGCAATGCTGTTTTCAAAATGTGAGCTTTATCTCAGAATGAGAGCAGAAACTCATGGGAGTAGGTGATGGTGGTTGATTTACTCACTGACTCCATACAACCTCCGGTAGTAAAGTTTTTCGCATATTACAGCGATCAGGATTAACAGGGTCACACATGCCATGTAAAATCCACTTTCAAACTTGTGGCGCACTTGGACAAAATAAAACAAAATTGAGCGCTATAACTACAGTATAAACAAACAAACTATTTACGCAAGTGAGCTCAGGGTCTGGCAGCAGCAATGCGCCCCTAATCCGTTACAGTTACTAGTTACCTGTCAAAAATTGTAAACAGTAACGTAACTTTTGGATTACCCAAACTCAGTAACGTAATTTGATTACTTTCAGTTACTTTTAGATTACTTTTCCCTTAAGAGGCATTAGAAGAAGACAAAAATAAATTTACCAATTAAACAACATCTATTGCAGGATAAATCAACGTTAGAGTCTACAGTCGTGGTCAAAAGTTTTGAGAATGACACAAATACTAATTTTCACAAAGTCTGCTGCCTCAGTTTTGATGATGGCAATTTGCATATACTCCAGAATGTCATGAAGAGTGATCAGATGAATTGCAATTAATTGCAATGTCCCTCTTTGCCATGAAAATGAACTTAATCCCCCAAAAACATTTCCACTGCATTTCAACCCTGCCACAAAAGGACCAGCTGCCATCATGTCAGTGATTCTCTCGTTAACACAAGTGAGAGTGTTGACGAGGACAAGGCTGGAGATCACTCTGTCATGCTGATTGAGTTAGAATAACAGACTGGAAGCTTTAAAAGGAGGGTGGTGCTTGAAATTGTTGTTCTTCCTCTGTTAACCATGGTTACCTGCAAGGAAACATGTGCCGTCATCATTGCTTTGCACAAAAAGGGCTTCACCGGAAAGGATATTGATGCTAGTAAGATTGCACCTAAATCAACCATTTATCGGATCATCAGGAACTTCAAGGAGAGAGGTTAAATTGTTGTGAAGAAGGCGTCAGGGCTCACAAGAAAGTCCAGCAAGCGCCAGGACCGTCTCCTAAAGTTGATTCAGCTGCGGGATCGGTGCACCACCAGTGCAGAGCTTGCTCAGGAATGGCAGCAGGCAGGTGTGAGTGCATATGCACGCACAGTGAGGCAAAGACTTTTGAAGGATAGCCTGGTGTCAAGAAGGGCAGCAAAGAAGCCACTTCTCTCCAGAAAAAACATCAGGGACAGACTGATATTCTGCAAAGGGTACAGGGATTGGACTGCTGAGGACTGGGGTAAAGTCATTTTCTCTGATGAATCCCCTTTGCGATTGTTTGGGGCATCCGGGAAACACCTTGTCCGGAGAAGACAATGTGAGCACTACCAACAGTCATGTGTCATGCCAACAGTAAAGCATCCTGAGACTATTCATGTGTGGGGTTGCTTCTCAGCCAAGGGAGTGGGCTCACTCACAATTTAGCCTAAGAACACAGCCCTGAATAAAGAATGGTACCAACACATCCTCCGAGAGCAACTTCTCCCAACCATCCAATAACAGTTTGGTGACGACCAATGCCTTTTCCAGCATGATGGAGCACCTTGCTATAAGGTAAAAGTGATAACTAAGTGGCTCGGGGAACAAAACATCGACATTTTGGGTCCTTGGCCAGGAAACTCCCCAGACCTTAATCCCATTGAGAACTTGTGGTCGATCCTCAAGAGGCGGGTGGACAAACAAAACCCCACAAATTCTGACAAACTCCAAGCATTGATTATGCAAGAATGGGCTGCCATCAGTCAGGATGTGGCCCAGAAGTTAATTGACAGCATGCCAGGGCGGATTGCAGAGGTCTTAAAAAAGAAGGGTCAACACAGCAAATATTGACTCTTTGCATAAACTTAATGTAATTGTCAATAAAAGCCTTTGACACTTATAGTATGCTTGTAATTATACATTAGTATACCATAGTAACATCTGACAAAAATATATCATAACACCGAAGCAGCAAACTTTGTGAAGACCAATACTTGTGTCATTCTCAAAACTTTTGACGACGACTGTACATAGCTGGCCACACATGGATGTTGCATTTTACTTTATGGGTTTGTTATGTTGGCTTCTTCTAACCCATTGCTTTCTAATACAGCTAATAATACGACTAGGCTATATCTTTACATGTAATACCCCTTGATCTTAAAGAATAGAATAGACTTAGAAATATGAAAATATAGATTAGCCAAATTGTTTTACCTGGGCATAACCCAGAAAACAAAGGACTTATTAGCCTACTCTGTTGTTTATGATTTTGCTGTCATGGAGGACTTATTGGGCTCATTGTTTCGAGTTGAAAAATAAATGCTGCTCTCATGGAATGGCATGCTTTGAGCACTACTGCAAAGTGCTATTTTCATGTGAAAAATGTATGTCATAGGGCCTATGCTGCATTTGCTATAGGCCTATTGTTTACGTTTTTTTTTGTAGGTGACACTTTGATATTTTGATAATTTGCAGATGTTTTGGTCTATCAACATCAGCGCAAATTAGATCGAGCAATAAATGCCCCGCTCATAGTCTTCTTAAATTAAACTAGTTTTTGACAGTATGGAGCACAATACCACTGAGGATTTTAGGAGGGAGGAACTCACTCAAACGTTTATTCTATAGGCTGGGATCCGCACTGCAGCTGTTGCTAGAGCGCATTTATTACTGGCTGTTCACGAGTCGCAAAATCAACGATTGATTGGCAGCTTAAACTTCTTAAATTCAACTATTATTAGGTTAAAATACAAATACAGCACCAGTAAAAAGTTTGGACACACCTACTAATTTGTCACGACTTCGGCCGAGGCTGCCTCCCCTCCTCTTTCGGGCAGGCTTCGGCGTTCGTCGTCAGCAGAGTACTAACCACTGCTGCCCCAATCCTCATCACAATTGTCTTGTTGATCACACACACCTGGTTCTAATCCCCTAATTAATCTGTGTATAAGTGTTCCCTCTGCCCCGTTGTCCTTGTGGGTGATTGTTAATTGTGAGAGTATGTAGCTCGATGGAGCTACTGATAACATTGTGTTGCCAGGGTAGATTTTCCCCCTGTGCCTATGTATTATTGGATTCCATTACAGTGTAATTGCAAGGGATGTTTGTTTCCCCTGTGCCTGTTTTGTTGATTGCTATTGGAGCGCATTTGTGTGTCAACGAAGGAATAAACTCTGTATTCAGTGATTACCCTCCTGCGCCTGACTCCTTTCACCACACTCACCACAGAATCACCCACCCGTTATGCAGTCAGCGGGAAAAGAGCGCATGCCTGGAGTCGTGGCACGGGTCCAGGATCATTCCACGATGCTGGCCAGTTTGGGGGAAGCGATGGATCGGGTTCTTCAGGTCGTCCAATGCCTGGAGAGGAGAGGACCTGATCTGTCGAGACCAGCTGGCCAACCGGATCCAACCACCTACACCCCAGCACCCAGAGGGATCCAGATATCCCGACCACGGACGTTTGATGGGACGGCGGCGATGTGCCAGGGATTCCTCCTCCAATTGGAGCTTTACTTCGCCAGCATCAGACCAGTGCCATCGGAGCGGAAGAAGGTGTCTGTCCTCGTTTCGTGCCTCTGTGGGAAAGCCCTGGAGTGGGCCAACGCTGTGTGGAACAAGGGAGGAGCCGCATTGGAGGACTACAGGGAGTTTGCTCGCCTCTTTCGGGCGGTCTTTGATCAACCGCCCGAGGGTCGAGAGGCGGGTGAGCGGCTGACAGGACTTTTCGGACGCTGGCAGCGGGGTCCGGGTGGAACGAGCGGGCCCTGATCGACCATTTCCGGTGCAATCTGCGGGGGGACGTCCGACGGGAGCTAGCCTGCCGGGACACCAGGTTGTCCTTCAACAAACTGGTGGACATGGCCATTTGTTTGGACATCCTGCTAGTAGCCAGAGGACGTCCTGGTAGGGGTCTGCCCGTTTCCACCCCGGACAACTCGGATCCCGAGCTGATGGAGCTGGGTGGAGCCTCCGGCCGAGAGAGCGGAGGAGGACAGCGACAGTGCCACTGGTGGCACGAAGGGACACTACACCACACGTCGTAGTCAACGTTCTTTTGGGCCGGTAGGCGGCAGGCAGGGCACTCACGCATCAACCCAGGTATCGAACACCCACAGTTGTTCAGAGCCCTCTTGTGCGCACTGTACTCTACCTATCCACTTTCCCGATCACGCGGTAGTTCCCCAGTGTAAGGCGCTAGTCGATTCAGGCGCAGCTGGGAACATTATGGACAGGGCATACGCACGCCGTCAAGGCATTTCATTGGTTCCCCTCTCCATTCCACTCCCCATCAGAGCACTCGATAGTCGACCATTAGGGTCCGGGTTTGTTACGGAAGTCACTATACCGGTCACCATTATCACCCAGGACACTCATTGTGAGCAGGTTATTTTTCCGATTATTGAATCTTCTGCTTTCCCTGTGGAATTAGGTATCCCTTGGCTAGCACTCCACAACCCCACCTTCTCATGGCCGTAGAGGGCTCTCATGGGGTGGTTGCGTGATTCTCAGGGTAGGTGTCTAGATGTTTCCATTGGTGCAAACACGGTGGAAAGTCCAGACGGTACCTCCACCATGCGCATTCCCCCCGAATACCTAGATTTTGCGCACACGTTTTCCAAGACGCGTGCTACTAAATTGCCACCTCATTGGGTGAGGGATTGCGCGATAGACCTTCGGGTAGATGCTGTACCTCCCAGGAGTCATGTGTACCCCCTGTCGCAGGCTGAAACGGAGGCTATGGAAACATACATCTCAGAGTCCCTGGGCCAGGTGTACATACGTCCCTCCACTTCACCCGCCTCCTCGAGTTTCTTCTTTGTGAAGAAGAAAGACGGCGGTCTGCGCCCGTGTATTGATTATCGATCACTGAACAAGGAGATGATTAGATTTAGTTATCCTCTCCCCCTCATTCCTTCAGTGATCAAGTCAATGCATGGGACGCGCTTCTACACAAAGCTAGATCTCAAGAGTGCGTAAAACCTGGTGCGTGTTCGGGCAGGGGATGAGTGGACGACGGCATTCAGCACAACCACGGGGCATGATGAATACCTGGTGATGCCCTACGGTTTGATGAATGCTCCATCTGTCTTCCAGTCCTTTGTGAACAAGGTATTTCGGGACATGCTTGGTCGCGGTGTAGTGGTCTAAATCGATGACATCCTGGTGTATTCTGCTACTTGCTCTGACCGTTTGTCCCGGGTTCGCAAAGTACTGGCCAGATTGTTGGAAAATGACCTTTATGCCAAGGCAGAGAAGTGTATGTTTTTCCAGCAGTCCGTCTCCTTCCTCGGATACCGCATTACCACCTCAGGTGTGGAGATGGAGGGAGATCGCATTTCAGCCCTACGTAATTGGCCAACTCCAACCACAGTTAAGGAGGTGCAGCGATTCCTTGGCTTTGCCAACTACTACCGAATGTTTATCAGGGGCTTTGGCAAGGTCGCAGCTCCCATTACATCCCTGTTGAAGGGTGGGCCGTCCCGGCTCCGCTGGTCTGCTGAGGCGGATCTGGCCTTAAGGAGACTGCGGGATCTGTTCACCTCAGCTCCGTTACTGGCCCACCCCGATCCATCACTACCGTTCGTAGTGGAGGTGGATGCGTCCGAGGTAGAGATAGGCACTGTCCTGTTCCAACACTCGGGCATGCCACCCAAGCTCCGCCCCTGTGCCTTCTTCTCGAAGAAGCTCAGCCCGGCGGAACAGAACTACAACGTTGGTGATCGGGAGCTGTTGGCTGTTGTCCGAGGTTTGACCTTTTGGAAGCATTGGCTCAAAGGGGCGAAACACCCATTAGTCGTCTGGATGGACCACCATAACCTAGATTACATCCGGGCAGCGAAGAGGCTGAATCCTCACCAGGCCAGGTGGGCCCTATTCTTCACCCGGTTTGATTTTACACTATCATACATTCCGGGTATGAAGAACGTGAAGGCAGACGCAATGTCCCGGCTGTATGACACAGAGGAGAGGCCCAGAGACAACACCCCCATACTCCCGGCCTCCTGCATTGTGGCGCCGGTAGTATGGGCGATGGACGCGTATATATAACAGGCATTACGCAGAGATTCTTCTCCACCGCAGTGTCCAGCTGGGTTGCGGTACGCGCCTGCTCTTTTCCGTGATCGTCTGATCTTCTGGGCACACATGTCACCTTCCTCTGGTCACCCAGGTATCGGTCGTACAGTGCGCTGCTTGAGCAGAAAGTACTGGTGGCCTACCTTGGCTAAGGATGTGAGGGTGTACGTCTCCTCCTGCTCTGTGTGCGCCCAGATCAAGGCACCTAGGCACCTCCCAGCGGGAAATCTACAACCGTTACCAGTTCCACAACGACCATGGTCTCACCTTAGCATTGATTTTCTGACTGATCTTCCCCTATCCCAAGGTAACACCACCATCCTGGTCGTTGTGGACCGCTTCCTGCCGCCTCCTTCCTCTGCCCGGTCTCCCCACGGCCCTGCAGACTGCGGAGGCCCTGTTCACTCACGTCTTCCGGCGCTATGGGGTGCCAGAGGATATAGTTTCCGACCGAGTTCCCCAGTTCACGTCTAAGGTTTGGAAGGCATTCATGGAACATCTGGGGGTCTCGGTCAGCCTGACCTCTGGGTTCCACCCCAAGTGAAATGGGCAGGTGGAACTAGTAAATCAGGATGTTGGTAGGTTCCTGCGGTGTTGCTTCCAGGACCGGCCAGGGTGTTCTTGCCATGGGCAGAATATGCCCAGAACTCTCTCCGCCACTCCTCTACTAACCTAATACCATTCCAATGTATTTTAGGTTACCAACCGGTTCTGCTAACGTAGCACTAGAGCCAGACCGAGGCTCCTGCAGTGGATGACTGGTTTAGGCACGTGGAGGAGACATGGGACGCTGCCCACGTTCACCTCCAGCGCTCCGTGCATCATCAGAAGGCCAACGCTGACCGTCACCTCAGTGAGGCCCCGGGCTTCATACCGGGAGATTGGGTCTGGCTCACGACCCGGAATCTGCCCCTCCGCCTGCCCTGCCGGAAGCTGAGCAGGCGGTTTGTGGGGCCGTTCTAAGTCCTGATGAGAATCAACGAGGTTACGTATAGGTTGTTATTCCCCCCTGGTTACCGTATTAACCCCTCGTTTCATGTGTCTCTCCTCAGGCCGGTGGTGGTTGGTCCGCTCCAGGAGTCTGGGGTACGGGAGGTTCCTTCACCTCCTCTGGACATCGAGGGGGCACTGTCGTACTCTGCCTTCCTGTATTTGAGGCGTTGGGTGGGGGCCTTCAGTACCTCGTGGAGGGGGAGGGGTACGGTCCGGACGAACGGTGCTGGGTCCCGGTGAGGGATATCCTCGATCCCTTCCTGTTGCAGGATTTTCACCGTCGCCATCCGGCTCGCCCTGCTCCACATCCTCCTGGCCGGTCAGGCTTCGGCGTTCGTCGTCACCGGCTTACTAACCACTGCCTCCCAATCATCATCACAATTGTCTTGTCGATCACACACACCTGGTTCCTATCCCCTAATTAGTCTGTGTATAAGTGTTCCCTCTGCCCCCTTGTCCTTGTGGGTGATTTTTCATTGTGAGAGTATGTAGCTCGGTGGAGCTACTCATAACATTGTGTTGCCAGGGTAGATTTTTTCCCTGTGCCTATGTATTATTGGATTCAATTACAGTGTAATTGCCAGGGATGTTTGTTTCCCCTGTGCCTGTTTCGTTGATCGCTATTGGAGCGCATTTGTGTGTCAACTTAGGAATATACTCTGTATTCGGTGATTACCCTCCTACGCCTGACTCCTTTCACCAGACTCAACACATTATTCCAGCGTTTTTCTTTATTTTTTTACTATTTTCTACATTGTAGAATGATAGTGAAGACATAAAAAATATGAAATAACACATATGGAATCCAAAAAAGTGTGAAACAAATCAAAATATATTTATATTTGAGATTCTTCAAAGCAGCCACTGTAACGATCCCGGCAGTCTGAGTCGGGTCCTGTCTGTGGACTAGTTTTTCTGCTCGGGATCTCCAGTTTCCCGAGGGTTCTGGAACGCTCCGGGGAGCTCTCTTGATTTCCGCACCTGCATCCCATCTGCAATCTGCACACCTGGTCCTGATCATCACCCTTCTTAGGCTCTGGCCTAACATCCATTCCCTGCCGGATCGTTAGCCATGAACAGTAGGTTTACCAGAGTATCAGTCTTAGAGCCTAGCGTTAGTTTTGTTGTTTTTGCACCTTGTTGGTTTGTTGCTTACTTACCCCCGTTTTGTTCCATCTGCAGTCACCCGTCCGGAACCTTCATCCAACCTCTGCCTGGTGGTCGGCGGCTGCCGACCCAGGATGGGATCAACCACTGCACCCCCAACAACTAATCAACGCCGCCCGCTCTGTTCCCTGGATTATTCAGCATCACTCTTGAATTTGTAAATAAACACTCACCTTCGTTTCAACTTACCTTGTCCTGGTCTGCTTCTGGGTTCTGGCTTAGCAACTCGTGACAGAACGATCCGGCCAGTAATGAACCCAGCGGACCTGGACTCTGTTCGCCATGCCATTACCCAGCAGGAGAAGATGTTGGGCCATCATAGCACGGTACTACAGGAGATCGCGTTGTCAGTTCGGGAACCTTTCTACCGGTCTGACGGAGGTCCAGAACCAACGCAAAGTTCCGGTGGAGGATCCACTACCGGTTTCACCCGTCTCGCCTGCCGCTTCTGAAGCTGTGTCCTTCCGTGAGCCCAAGGTTCCGACGCCGGATAAATATGAGGGGGAGCTGGGAAGATGCCGTTCCTTCCTTATGCAGTGTGGATTAGTGTTCGATCTACAGCCCTACTCTTATGCCACAGACAAGGCTAGGATAGCCTTTGTGATTGAGTTGCTGCGTGGTCGAGCGCTGGAGTGGGCTTCAGCCGTTTGGGAACGACAGGATCCCTGCATGGCTTCATACCAGGGGTTCACGGCCGAGATGAGGAAGCTCTTCGACCATTCCGTCCGAGGGAGGGACGCAGCTAGGCGCCTGTTTTCGCTTCGCCAAGGAACTCGCAGCGTGGCCGACTTCGTGATCGAGTTCAAGACGTTGGCTGTGGAGAGTGGGTGGAATGAGGAGGCTCTGCAAGCGGCCTTTTACCAGGGTCTGTCGGAGCAGCTCAAGGATGAGTTGATCTCCTATCCGGAGCCTAGTGACCTGGACAGCTTGGTAGCCTTGTCTATTCGGGTGGATAATCGAGTCCGAGAGCGAAGGAGGGAGAAGCAATGGGTTCCGTCCAACCGATCAGCTTCTCAGGTTCCAGTCGGGTCGTCAAACTGCGCGGCTCGCTAAAGTTGGGAGGACTTTTAGCGAGCCAGTTTCGACCTCTCAATACCTCTGTCAGACCCCGTTTCCCGGCTACCCTTATGAACAGGAATCAGAGCTTAGCGATTAACGCTTTGTCGATTCAGGTGCCGATGGAAGCTTTCTAGATGCCGAGTTGGTGGAACAGCTGGGGCTTTCCAAGGAGCAATTGCCGGAAGCCATTGAAGCTACCACTCTGGACGGCAGTAGTCTGGCACGTATCACGATGAGGACTGAACCGGTTAAGATGCTGTTGTCGGGGAATCATTCTGAGATGATTTCATTCTTCATTCTGCCGTCTTCCCATGTTCCTCTGGTCCTTGGATACCCCTGGCTGAAGGAACACAATCCCACGTTCGATTGGGTGACGGGCAAGGTAACGAGTTGGAGCCTTGATTGTCATGCTAACTGTCTCAAGACTGCCTGCCCCGTTCGGTTCCCAGTCAGGTGATTGAGGCTAAACCCCCAGATTTGTCCCTGGTTCCCGAGACATATCACGATTTGGGGAAGTTTTCAGTAAGCAGAAGGCTCTGTCACTCCCCTCCCCACCGACCATATGATTGTGCCATCAACCTGTTCCCTGGAGCTGTCTACCCCAAGGGAAGGTTATACAGTATCTCCCGACCTGAACGTGAGGCTTTGGAGACCTACATCAAGGAGTCCCTAGCTGCTGGTCTCGTTCGTCCCTCGTCATCACCCCTGGGGCAGGATTCTTCTTTGTGGGTAAGAAGGATGGCTCTCTTCGACCGTGTATTGATTATCGGGGGTTGAATGACATCACGGTCAAGAACAAGTATCCCCTGCCCTTGATGAGTTCTGCCTTCGACTCCTTACAGGGTGCTACGGTGTTCACCAAGCTAGACCCTACGCAATGCGTATCACATGGTCCGGATCAGAGAGGGGGACGAGTGGTTGACGGGTTTCAATACACCGATGGGTCACTTCGAGTATCAGGTGATGCCGTTTGGACTGACCAATGCTCCAGCGGTATTCCAGAGTATGGTGAACGACGTCCTGAGAGATATGATCGGTCTCTTTGTGTTTGTTTACCTGGATGACATTCTGATCTTCTCGAAGGAACCTTCCGACCACGTCCAGCATGTCCGGCAGGTTCTGCAGCGATTGTTGGAGAATCGCCTGTTCGTGAAGGCCGAGAAGTGCGAGTTTCACGCCCACACGACATCCTTTCTCGGGTACATCATCTCCAGCGGAGAGATTAGGATGGACCAGGAGAAGGTTAGAGCGGTTCTGGAATGGGCCCAGCCCGGTACGAGATTGCAGCTCCAGAGATTTTTGGGGTTTGCGAATTTCTACCGCAGATTCATCCGGGATTACAGCCGTGTGGCCGCTCCGTTAACTGCCTTGACTTCCAGTATCAGGACCTTCAAGTGGAATCCGGAGGCGGATCGAGCGTTTCTGGATTTGAAGAGGCGATTCACCAACGCACCGATTCTCTCTCAACCGGACACGGCCCGTCAGTTCGTCGTTGAAGTGGACGCGCGTCTGATGTGGGAGTTGGCGCCATCCTGTCGCAGCGATGCTCCACGGACAGTAAACTCCATCCCTGCGCCTACTACTCTCGTCGCCTTTCGCCTGCGGAGAGGAATTACGATGTGGGTAACCGGGAGCTTCTCGCGGTGAAACTTGCCTTGGAGGAGTGGCGCCACTGGTTGGAGGGGGCGGAGCAACCGTTTATTGTCTGGACTGACCACAAGAATCTTGCTTACGTGCAATCGGCTAAACGTCTCAACTCCCGTCAGGCCAGGTGGGCGTTGTTTTTCGGACGATTCAAGTTTTCCCTGACGTTCCGACCTGGATCTAAGAACGGCAAGGCGGACGCCTTGTCTCGGATGTTCTCCAAGACGGAGGAGAGTGGGTCCAAGACCGAGACAATTCTCCCCCGGAACTGCGTCGTGGGAGCTGTTAGGTGGAAGATTGAGGAGGAGGTGATGGCGGCTCTTCGGACGCAGCCCGGTCCCGGTAACGGTCCACCCGGTCGGTTGTTTGTGCCTGAGTCGGTTCGTCCTGCGGTCCTCAAATGGTCCCACGCCAGCAAGATGGCTTGTCACCCTGGCGTGGCTCGGACGATGGCGTTTCTTCGCAGACGTTTTTGGTGGCCTGCCATGGCCGAGGATACTCGGGGTTATGTTGCTGCCTGTCCAGTGTGTGCGCAGAATAAGGGTACCAATCGGCCCAGCTCTGGACTACTTCACCCCCTTCCTATTCCCCGGCGACCATGGTCGCATCTGGCCCTGGACTTTGTCACTGGGTTGCCCGCTTCTGAGGGGAACACGGTCGTTCTGACTATCGTGGACAGATTCAGCAAGTTCGCCCACTTTGTGCCAATTGCCAAGCTTCCCTCTGCCTCGGAGACGTCCGAGATCCTGGTTAGGGAGGTTTTCAGGGTCCACGGGTTGCCCAGTGATATCGTTTCCGACCGTGGCCCTCAGTTTACCCTCTGCTGTCTGGAAGTCCTTCTGTTTGGCCATTGGAGCTACAGTCAGTCTCACATCTGGTTTTCACCCCCAATCTAATGGTCAGGCGGAGAGAGCCAACCAGAAGATGGAATCCACGCTACGCTGCCTGGCCTCTTCCAACCCCACCTCCTGGGTCTCTCAGTTGCCTTGGGTTGAGTATGCCCACAATACTCTCCCTACATCTGCCACTGGGATGTCTCCCTTCCAGTGCCTGTATGGCTACCAACCTCCCTTGTTCCCTTCTCAGGAGATGGAGCTCTCAGTGCCTTCTGTTCAGGCCCATATTCGTCGTTGCCACCGGACCTGGCATCGGGCCAGAAAGGCACTCCTTAGAGTTTCGGACCGGTATCAGCTCCAGGCGAATCGTCGCCGGATCCCCGCTCCCACCTACACCATCGGAGATAGGGTCTGGTTGGCCACACGGGATCTTCCTTTACGGACTGAGTCTAGGAAGTTGTTACCGAAGTTCATTGGTCCGTTTGTGGTGGAGAAGGTGATCAATCCGGTGGCAGTTCGACTCAAACTCCCGAGGACGCTCAGAGTCCATCCCACCTTTCATGTCTCCTGCCTCAAGCCTGTTTTCCCTCAGTCCTCTGTTGCCTCCTCCGCCTCCTCCTCCTCCTCCTCGGATGATCGGAGGTGGTCCTGCCTACACGGTGCGACGCATCATGGATTCCAGACGGCGGGGCCGGGGTTTCCAGTATCTCGTGGACTGGGAGGGGTATGGTCCTGAAGAGAGGAGTTGGATTCCGCGGCGACAGATCCTAGATGCTGACCTCATCCGTGACTTCTACCGCCTCCATCCTGGCGCTCCGGGAGTCCGCCCGGTGGCGTTCGTCGGAGGGGGGTACTGTAACGATCCCGGCAGTCTGAGTCGGGTCCTGTCTGTGGACTAGTTTTTCTGCTCGGGATCTCCAGTTTCCCGAGGGTTCTGGAACGCTCCGGGGAGCTCTCTTGATTTCCGCACCTGCATCCCATCTGCAATCTGCACACCTGGTCCTGATCATCACCCTTCTTAGGCTCTGGCCTAACATCCATTCCCTGCCGGATCGTTAGCCATGAACAGTAGGTTTACCAGAGTATCAGTCTTAGAGCCTAGCGTTAGTTTTGTTGTTTTTGCACCTTGTTGGTTTGTTGCTTACTTACCCCGTTTTGTTCCATCTGCAGTCACCCGTCCGGAACCTTCATCCAACCTCTGCCTGGTGGTCGGCGGCTGCCGACCCAGGATGGGATCACCACTGCACCCCCCAACAACTAATCAACGCCGCCCGCTCTGTTCCCTGGATTATTCAGCATCACTCTTGAATTTGTAAATAAACACTCACCTTCGTTTCAACTTACCTTGTCCTGGTCTGCTTCTGGGTTCTGGCTTAGCAACTCGTGACAGCCACCCTTTGCCTTGATGACAGCTTTGCACACTCTTGGCAGCTTCATGAGGTCGTCACCTGTAAAGCATTTCAAATAACAGGCGTGCCTTGTTAGAAATTAATTTGTGGAATTTCTTTCCATCTTAATGCGTTTGAGCCAATCAGTTGTGTTGTGACAAGGTAGGGTTGGTATACAGAAGATAGCCCTATTTGGTAAAAGACCAAGTCCATATTATGGCAAGAACAGCTCAAATAAGCAAAGAGAAATGACAGTCCATCATTACTTTAAGACATGAAGGTCTGTCAATACGGAACATTTCAAGAACTTTGAAAGTTACTTCAAGTGCAGCCGCAAAAACCATCAAGCGCTATGATGAAACTGGCTCTCATGAGGACCGCCACAGGAAAGGAAGACCCAGAGTTACCTCTGCTGCAGAGGATACGTTCATTAGAGTTATATGCACCTCAGAATGCAGCCCAAATAAATGCTTCACAGAGTTCAAGTAACAGACACATCTCAACATCAACTGTTCAGAGGAGACTGTGTGAATCAGGCCTTCATGGTCGAATTGCTACATAGAAACCACTACTAAAGTACACCAGTAAGAGGACGAGACTTGCTTGGGCCAAGAAACACGAGCAATGGACATTAGACTGGTGGAAATCTGTCCTTTGGTCTGATGAGACCAAATTGGAGATTTTTGGTTCCAACCGCCGTGTCTTTGTGAGACGCAGAGTAGGTGAACAGATGATCTCCGCATGTGTGGTTCCCACCGTGAAGCATGGAGGAGGAGGTGTGATGGTATGGGGGTACTTTGCTGGTGACACTGTCTGTGATTTATTTTGAATTCAAGGCACACTTAACCAGCATGGCTGCCACAGCATTCTGCAGCGAGACACTATCCCATCTGGTTTGCGCTTAGTGGGACTATCATTTGTTTTTCAACAGGACAATGACCCAAAACACACCTCCAGGCTGTGTAAGGGCTATTTGACCAAGAAGGAGAGTGATGGAGTACTGTATCAGATGACCTGGCCTCCACAATCACCAGACCTCAACCCAATTGAGATGATTTGGGATGAGCTGGACAGCAGTGTGAAGGAAAAGCAGCCAACAAGTGCTCAGCATATGTGTTATTTCATAGTTTTGATGTCTTCACTATTATTCTACGATATAAAGAAAAACCCTAGAATGAGTAGGTGTTTCCAAACATTTAACTGGTACTGTTTACATTTGTGAACAGCCATCAACAACAACCACAATCCTTTAGGCACATAGCTAAATGAGAGAGCAGCAGTGTGATTCACATCAATGCGCTATGTAGATATCAAGGTTAAGTGATATCTATATCGCCCATAGGCTGGGCTACACCACTGCTGTCGTTCTTAGCTCCCAAGCATTTATTGAAGATGGATAATATTTGGATGCCGACAGCAGTTGCACTATTTGAAGACAGCTTGGACTAGCATAAAAATGCCTATTCCTTTTTATTTTCCCACGATCAATCAAATGGATTACAGTTCGTTTTTTGTAATCAATTGCACAGACAGACAGACAGACAGACAGACACAGAGAGAGAGAGAGAGAGAGAGAGAGAGAGAGAGAGAGAGAGAGAGAGAGAGAGAGAGAGAGAGAGAGAGAGAGAGAGAGAGAGAGAGAGAGAGACTCTGTTTTTACTTTATAGGTTTCATTTTAAAAGATACAGTAGAACTGATACAGTGTAAAACTGTGACATCATGTCTGGGTGTGACCCTTAATAACAGTCTCTAGAGAAGATAATCTCTCCATTTCAGGATCAGCAGGGCTGTACACCTTACACACCTACTCTCTTTCTATTTATGTGTGTGTTTGTGTGGGTGTGTGTGCTTGTTTGTGTGCATTTATTTGTTAGAGGTTTGGGGTGGCTAGTGGAATCTAGCATTATAACTTAAACCAGCTGTTTTCTCTCTCCTTAGAGAGCTAAGCCAAGACTCAACTCACTGCTACTTTACTGAACACAGTCTCTCAAACACACACACATTTGTCTTACTATCCTTGGGGACCAAATCCTATTTTCCCTAATCCTTAATTACAAATATTTTTTGAAAAAATAGATGATTACCTCTTGGATTACTTTTCAATTCAGAAAAGATGTTTGCGCAAAAAAATACATTATGACACATTTCTGTTTTCTCAATCACATTCAATTCACCACTGAAAAAAGGTGCACATTTAAGTTTGTTCCACCTGAGCGTTTCTGACCACAAGTCACAGACCACTATGATGACACACCAAATGCGTTTGATGGATCCTTTTTGTCTTCTTCTAATACATCTTAAAGGGAAAGTAATGGAAAGTAATCAGATTACGTTACTGAGTTTGGGTAATCCAAAAGTTACGTTACTCATTACAATTTTGGATAGGTAACTAATAACTGTAACAGATTACATTTAGAAAGTAACCTACCCAACCCTGCTCCTAACCCCTAACCCTAATTGTAACCCTAACCCTAATTGTAACCATAACCTAACCACTAAACCTAAAATAGCCTTTTTCCTTGTGGGGACCGGCGAAATGTCCACACTTTTCCTTGTTTTACTATCCTTGTGAAGACTTCTGGTCACCACAAGAATAGTTAAACCAAACACACACACACACACACACACACACACACACACACACACACACACACACACTAGTAGATAGCAAACACTCAATATACAGATATAGCACACCTTCAGGGAGGTAGATCACTGTTTTGATGAGGGATTTGTCTGTAGCATGTACTCTGCAGCTACCTGCAGCTAGGGTTAAATGAATAACTACAGAAGAGATATACTTTATCTCTATGTGTCCTGATGCCCTGCTCTCATGCTGGTACTCTTTCACTCCTCTTTAATTTGTGTTTTCTTTTGGACGCTGGTAAAATATGTGCAACAATATTTTCCTCAACTTCTACGATCTCAATTTTCTCTCTCACATCTTTGTACTCATTCTCCAACTCACTTCTTTCCTTTCATTCCTTTTCTCCCTGTCTCTCTCTCTGGTCTGTAAAGGGATAAGCTGCAGTGTATTCCTCCCCCATGTTTTTCTAATGATGACAGCTCTTCATTACTGTACAGTAGAGCAGCACACAGAGGTTAACTCAGGCCTCCCTCCCCCCACATTTTCTCTCTCCCTCACTCTCGCTCTCTCTCTCTACACACACACACACACACACACACACACACACACACACACACACACACACACACACACACACACACACACACACACACACACACACACACACACACACATAAACTACCACTCTCTCTCTTTTTCTCTCTCTCTCTCTTTCTCTAACAGCCTGTGGCGCTGATTTCGCTTTCAACAGCATGCGGCCAGCCGGGCCTGCTAGACCAGAGCAGAGGAATCCAGAGCCGCTTAGTCTCAGCAGCACTCTTCCAACTGAAGTTTTCAAAAAATAACAGACCAAAATAAAACGTACTTCTGTTGACACACAAAGTGACTAATATGCTTCTGGATCTTATACCAAGCAGCAAACTAATTTGGTCTCACAGCTAACCCCTCCCACTTGTTTTTTTCCAGCGCTGTGACTTTAAAGCCCAGATGGTAGGCATTCAGGCAGACGCATAGATGGCCAGGGTGTCCATATCCTTCCTGTATGTTAATAACGCTATCCTTAGCCTCAGGGGAATGGCAGCTTCAACAGAGAGCTAGCCCCTGGTAGACGTGCTGCAACTCAATAAAAGCAGTCCTGGGCCAAAAATGAGGTCATATGAAGAGAACATGAAAGTAAGATCCTCTTGAGATCATGGTTGGCCTCTGAGATCTTTTGTCTCCCGGATCATCCCCTGAGAGGATTGTTTCAACTCAACTAACACTACAGTTGTCATCAAACCGATAATGCAGCGCTGGTGTGACATATGCAGTAGGGCTAAGTGGTTGGCCAGGCAGCAAGGTAGAACTGGTTACTGGTGTCCTTTAGTAGTGGTTTCTTTGTAGCAATTCAAACATGATGTGTCTGTTACTTGAACTCTGTGAAGCATTTATTTGGGCTGCAATTTCCGAGGCTTGTAACTCTAATGAACTTATCCTCTGCAGCAGAGGTAACTCTGGGTCTTCCATTCCTGTGGCGGTCCTCATGAGAGCCAGTTTCATCATAGCAGTTGATGGTTTTTGCGACTGCACTTGAATAAACTTTCAAAGTTCTTGACATTTTCCGTGTTGACTGACATTCATGTCTTAACGTAATGATTGACTGTCATTTCTCTTTGCTTATTTGAGCTGTTCTTGCCATAATATGGACTTGGTCTTTTACCAAATAGGTCTGTCTTCTTTATACCCCCCCTATCTTGTCACAACACAACTGATTGGCTCAAACGCATTAAGAAAGAAAGAAATTGCACAAATTAACTTTTAAGAAGGCACACATGTTAATTTGAACGCATTCCAGGTGACTTCCTCATGAAGCTAGTTGAAAGAATGCCAAGAGTGTGCAAAGATTTCATCAAGACAAAGGGTGGCTACTTTGAAGAATCTCAAATATAAAATATATTTAGATTTGTTTAACACTTTTTTGGTTACTACATGATTCCATATGTGTTATTTCATAGTTTTGATGTCTTCACTATTATTCTACAATGTAGAAAATAGTAAAAATAAAGAAACATCTTTGAATGAGTAGGTGTGACCAAACTTTTGATTAGTACTGTATGTTTTTATATAAAAATATATGGGGGATTGGAAATTATGCAGTCAATTACATTGATGGAAGCTACAATCTATATGCAATATTAAAGCTGATATACCCCTTAAAAAATTAAATAATAATAACAAAAATTATAATAAAACACACAGAAACAGACACACGCGCGCGCACATGCACACGCACACACACATACACACACACAGGAAGTGTGTTTCTGGAAAAGATAAACCCTAAGCTCATATAAATGACAGGAGAGGACCATGAGTGCATTTGACTGTGAGGTAGGGGAGGATTTGACAGTTCATGTTTTGTGGTTAGGAGTGGACACTCCAGCTATGTACTGTACGTAAGAGGCAGTTAGTCTGTGTGTATGTACCATGGAGGATGGGTAGGCAGAGGGAATATCCTACCCTAAAGCTATATTATATTATACGTTTTAGGGTAGGATATTACTCCTCTCAGGACTCAGTCAACATGCTTCTCCTAGGCTTGATTACTCAGGTTTGTCCGGGCTTGTTTAACTTGGAACAAGGAGAATAATCAGGTATAGTCTGGCTCGTTTAGATAAGTCTGTTTTACTTTGTCGAGGAGTGTGAGAGGAGTGAAGGGGTGAAAGGGTGGGGGTTGAGAGGGGAGCATGAAGTGCTCACTTGGACAGTGGGAGGAATTTTCTGTGGTTATACAGAGAGAGCTGCTCCATCTGTGTAAACTGGAGCTTGCCAGAATGTAGACTCACTCAATCCACACACATACAAACATGCATGCAAGCACGCACACACACACACACACGCACACGTTCACACACACGCACACACACACGCACACACACATGCGCACACACACAGAGCATGCCAGAATCTAGACTCCCTCTATCCACAGAGACTTAACCCCCTCGGTGCTCCCTCAGCGCAGACCTTATCTAACACACAATCACAATTATATAAGCATGCCGGCTTATACGCATGACAGACAAAACCCAGATATAAACAATAGAAAATGATTTGATATTATGCATACTGTACAGTATCCCAAATACACTGATTAAGTTCCTGGCAGTCCAGCTATAGACTCAGAGCCATTGAGAGTGTTTAGCCAGTGACTCCTGTGGCCAAGCCAAAGTACATTTTTACTTTAGTAATTTAGCAGACGCTCTTATCCAGAGCGACTTACAGTTAGTGAGTGCATACATTTTGTTTCTCTTTTTTTTTCTCATACTGGCCCCCCGTGGGAATCGAACCCACAAACCTGGCGTTGCAAGCACCATGCTCTACCAACTGAGCTACTGTAGACCCTGCTAATGCATTGTTGTCTCCGGTCATATTGTGGCACCCCTTTTTTCAATTCCTTTATATACAGTGGGGAAAAAAAGTATTTAGTCAGCCACCAATTGTGCAAGTTCTCCCACTTAAAAAAATGAGAGAGGCCTGTAATTTTCATCATAGGTACACGTCAACTATGACAGACAAAATGAGAAAAATTATTCCAGAAAATCACATTGTAGGATTTTTTATGAATTTATTTGCAAATTATGGTGGAAAATAAGTATTTGGTCAATAACAAAAGTTTCTCAATACTTTGTTATATACCCTTTGTTGGCAATGACACAGGTCAAACGTTTTCTGTAAGTCTTCACAAGGTTTTCACACACTGTTGCTGGCATTTTGGCCCATTCCTCCATGCAGATCTCCTCTAGAGCAGTGATGTTTTGGGGCTGTCGCTGGGCAACACGGACTTTCAACTCCCTCCAAAGATTTTCTATGGGGTTGAGATCTGGAGACTGGCTAGGCCACTCCAGGACCTTGAAATGCTTCTTACGAAGCCACTCCTTCGTTGCCCGGGCGGTGTGTTTGGGATCATTGTCATGCTGAAAGACCCAGCCACGTTTCATCTTCAATGCCCTTGCTGATGGAAGGAGGTTTTCACTCAAAATCTCACGATACATGGCCCCATTCATTCTTTCCTTTACACGGATCAGTCGTCCTGGTCCCTTTGCAGAAAAACATTCCCAAAGCATGATGTTTCCACCCCCATGCTTCACAGTAGGTATGGTGTTCTTTGGATGCAACTCAGCATTCTTTGTCCTCCAAACACGACGAGTTGAGTTTTTACCAAAAAGTTCTATTTTGGTTTCATCTGACCATATGACATTCTCCCAATCCTCTTCTGGATCATCCAAATGCACTCTAGCAAACTTCAGACGGGCCTGGACATGTACTGGCTTAAGCAGGGGGACACGTCTGGCACTGCAGGATTTGAGTCCCTGGCGGCGTAGTGTGTTACTGATGGTAGGCTTTGTTACTTTTGTCCCAGCTCTCTGCAGGTCATTCACTAGGTCCCCCCGTGTGGTTCTGGGATTTTTGCTCACCGTTCTTGTGATCATTTTGACCCCACGGGGTGAGATATTGCGTGGAGCTCCAGATCGAGGGAGATTATCAGTGGTCTTGTATGTCTTCCATTTCCTAATAATTGCTCCCACTGTTGATTTCTTCAAACCAAGCTGCTTACCTATTGCAGATTCAGTCTTCCCAGCCTAGTGTAGGTCTACAATTTTGTTTCTGGTGTCCTTTGACAGCTCTTTGGTCTTGGCCATAGTGGAGTTTGGAGTGTGACTGTTTGAGGTTGTGGACAGGTGTCTTTTATACTGATAACAAGTTCAAACAGGTGCCATTAATACAGGTAACGAGTGGAGGACAGAGGAGACTCTTAAAGAAGAAGTTACAGGTCTGTGAGAGCCAGAAATCTTGCTTGTTTGTAGGTGACCAAATACTTATTTTCCACCATCATTTGCAAATAAATTCATAAAAAATCCTACAATGTGATTTTCTGGAGATTTTTTTTTTCTCAATTTGTCTGTCATAGTTGACGTGTACCTATGATGAAAATTACAGGCCTCTCTCATCTTTTTAAGTGGGAGAACTTGCACAATTGGTGGCTGACTAAATACTTGTTTTCCCCACTGTACCTCATCTTTCGAGGATAATGGCACTAAGCCTTTTTTCTATAATGTTTTATGAGATTGGAGAACACATTGGGTGGGATCTTAGACTATTCCTCCATACAGAATCTTTCCAGATCCTTGATATCCTTTGTATGCGCTTATGGACTGCCCTCTTCAATTCAAACCACAGGTTTTCAATGGGGTCCGGAGACTGAAATGGCAATTGCAAAATGTTGGTTTTGTGGTCAGGTAACCTATTTGTTTGTGGATTTTTATATGTGCTTGGGGTTATTGTTTGCTGGAAGATCCACTTGCGGTCCAGTTTAAGCCTCCTGGCAAGGCAACCAGGTTTCTGGCTAAAATTCCCTGGTACTGGGTAAAGTTCATGATGCCATTGACCTTAACAAGTCCCAGGACCGGTGGAAGCAAAATAGAAAGTAAAAAAGAAAGTAACAAATAGGAAAATAGGTATATATTGTATATACACTGAACAAAAATACTGTATAAACGCAACACGCAGCAATTTCAAAGGTTTTACTGAGTTACAGTTCATATTAGGAAATCAGACAATTGACATAAATTCATTAGGCCCTAATCTATGGATTTCACATGACTGGGAATACAGATATGCATTTGTTGGTCACAGAAAAAAAAAAAAAAGATCAGTATCTCGTGTGACCACCATTTGCCTGTTGCAGCGCTACACATCAAAACAAATCAACTCAAATGTGATTTGTCAAATGCGCCGAATACAACAGGTGAACAGTGAAATGCTTACTTACAAGCCCTTAACCAACAATGCAGTTTTAAGAAAGAATACAAAAAAAAGACAAAAAAAGACAATATAAAATAATACGAAATAAAATTAACAAATAATTAAAGAGCAGCAGTAAAAATAACAATAGCGAGGCTATATACAGGGCTTACCGGTACCGAGTCAATGTGCGGGGGCACCAGTTAGTCGAGGTAATTGAGGTAATATGTACATGTAGGTAGAGTTATTAAAGTGAATATGCATCCCAAACATGCTCAATGTCTGACATGTCTGGTGAGTATGCTGGCCATGAAAGAACTGGGACATTTTCAACTTCCAGGAATTGTGTACAGATCCTTGTGGCATGGGGCCGTACATTATCATGCTGAAACATGAGGTGATGGCGGCGGATGAATGGCACGACAATGGACCTTCATGATCTCGTCACGATTTCTTTGTGCATTGAAATTGCCATAGATAAAATGCAATTGTCGTCATTGACCGTAGCTTATACAATAACCCAGAGTTGTGGACTCGAATCACATGACTTGGACTCGAGTCTGACTCGACCTGATATAAAATAAATGTACTTGAGACTTGACTTGAACTTGAGCCTCAAGACCTCCTCAGTGGCGCAGTGGTCTAAGGCAATGCATCGCAGTGCTAGCTGTGCAACTAGAGATCCTGGTTCGAATCCAGGCTCTGTCGTAGCTGGCTGCGACTGGGAGAACCATGGTGTTTGCAACACCAGGGTTGTGGGTTTGATTCCCACAGGCCAGTATAAAAAATTATGTAAGAGCATCTGCTAAATTACTTGAAATGATATGACCATTTTGTGGCACTGAGTCTACGTGAATTACTCAACATGCAGCATCGTCCTTGAAAAAAAAAAAAAAAAACAGAACATGGCTGAAACGCACACTCTGCATTCTGATTGGACCAGCCAACTGTCAATCAACCCAGGTTGGGTAAGCTAGCGAACAGATTGCTGATTTGCTGTACAACTATAGGATCAGGTGCAGCGCAAACTTCATATTTTAGGGAGAGAGGATTGCCTTAATAAATATGCAGCTCCCCAAAAAACTGTGGCATCAACAATATTAACTGTTTACTTTGCAAGCTCACCAGCAATTGGGCAACAATTACTAGCATAGGCCTACTGGTCTTTTGGTATGTAACAATTGCTTGAAATTGATAATTTACTTAGCTTGCATTTGGAAATTGTTGTTAAAATGAATTATTACTGTTTTGAAGACACACCATAGAGTGCTTTTTTTTATCTGTTTGAAAAGTTTGATGTTGCTTTCACACGTTTAAATGCATAGGCCCTATGTGGTAAATTTATATTCCATGTAATACTACAATATTTCTGTTTCATGTTTGATAGACCTACGATACATTTTCATTTAGCCGAACATTTCTTACCCTGCTCTGAGTGGGCGCGATGTTTTTAGCGCACATGAACGTTTGCAAGACTCATGAGGTAGAAGTTCTGTTTATTTAATTCATTGTATGGTTTCCTTTGATCATATTTCCTGGTTTATGTTGGAGATCCGTGTGTCTCTGTCATTTTTGTTGTGGGTAATAGGAGCGCACGCACTTCAGTGCACATACATTGCATTCGGAAAGTATTCAGACCTCTTGACTTTTTCCACATTTTGTTATGTTACATCCTTATTCTAAAATGTATTAAATAAAAATGTTCCCTCATTAATCCACACACAATACCTCATCATGACAAAGTGAAAACAGGTTTAGACATTTTTGCAAATGTATTAAAAATAAAACACAGAAATACCTTATTTACATAAGTATTCAGACCGTTGGCTATGAGCCTTGAAATTGAGCTCAAGTGCATTCTGTTTCCTTAGATCATCCTTGAGATGTTTCTACAACTTGAATGGAGTCCATCTGTGGTAAATGCAATTGATTGGACATGATTTGGAAAGGCACACACCTGTCTATATAACGTCCCACAGATGACAGTGCATGTCAGAGCAAAAACCAGGCAATGAGGTCGAAGGAATTGTCCGTAGAGCTCCACGACAGGATTGTGTTGAGGCACAGGTCTGGGGAAGGGTACTGTAGTGTCTGAAGGTCTATGATTTTGCTGACATTTGCAAATGGTGTAATAGATTAACTTTACTCTGCTTTGCTGAAGCATCTGGAAAGCATTACTACATAGGCTTCTTGGAATAGAGGACATTTGGAGATATGTGGAGGCCAGGGATTGGTCTATCTAAAACCACCCATCTTATGTTACATAGGATAAATACCATGTTTGAACAAAGGACGGGGGAGAACAACATATTAAGAGATTGGGCTGTTGTTCTCCAGATATCTGCAGATGTCTGTAAATTGACGCTGAACTCTTTTGATACAATAAACCTTTATAATCAAAGTACAGTGTCCGCAGATTCCTTGTTCTCACAGCATAATCAGCATCATTGTCTCGGACACAACAGAATGGCGACGAGGATTTGGGATGTGTTGCGTCTTTTCTCAGCGTTCCATTCATGGACTACGAAGTGACTCCCGCTCAAGACGCCGGCAGATAAGGTGAGATTTCTCACAGCTTTGGGCGCTGGTCGGTTCGTTTGCTTGTGTGTGTGTGTGCGTTGAGGAGATGTACCGTCAAAGGACTTGTGTGTGCGCTTTGCTGTTATTTGTTGTGTGATGAGAATCCGTTCTAAATTTCTAAATTTGTTTGCGTTGGGAACAACGCAAACAGGGGGAGTGTCTATAGGAATTGTTAACACTGGGCACACAGATATTTGGCTTGAATAAAATTAAAAGGAGTGTCCAGGAATAGCATGAAGGAATAAGGCCAGGAAATAAGGAAAAAGTATACTTTTAGGATGTCGCTGATTTAAGGAAGCCCTCAAACGAGGCGACCATTAAGATGGGCCATAAATCCTAGGAGAGTCACTAGGTTGACGTTCGGGTCAGTTCTGGGAACTGTCACGGTTTCGGCCGAGGCTGCCTCTCTTCCTTGCTCGGGCAGGCTTCGGCGTTCGTCGTCTCCGGAATACTAGCTGCCACCGTTGTATGTTTCTATGTTCGTTTGGTTTTGTCTGGTTTATGTACACCTGTTGTCGTTTAGCGTCATTAGTGTCCTATAAGTTCTCGTTGTGTTTGTCAGGTGTTGTGTGTGATTGTTTTCGCTGTCGTGTTGGTGCGCTACTATTTACAGTGCGCTATTGTAGCTTGCCTCCTTTGTGTAGGAGGGTATTGTTCGCACATGTTTAGTGCGCCCTTTTGTTTACGCCTGTGTGCGCATTTTTCTCGCCTCCGGGCTGTTGGATCATGTTTTGAGTGTGCATTACTAAAGTATTTTGGACTTATCTTCTGCGTCCTGCGCCTGATTCCCACACCACACCCACCTACAGCACCCGCTGACAGAATCACACACCATTCAGAATGGAATCAGCAGGAGCCGCAGCAGCACAGGAGACTTTGGAGGATCGGGTCCGGGAGCAGAATGACCAGTTCCTTCGGATCGGGACCGCCCTGCAGGATGTTATTAACACACTTCAACGCTGGGAGACCCGAGGGACACCCCCAACTCCACCTCCCCTGCCATCACCATCAGCCAGTCAGCCCATTCCCGCTCCGGAACCCAGGGGAATTCGACTCTCGCTCCCGAGGGCCTACGATGGGACCGCTGCCGGGTGTCAGGGCTTCCTTCTCCAGGTGGAGCTATACCTGGCCACCGTGCACCCGGCGCCCTCGGGACACGAGAGCGTGTCCGCCCTCATCTCCTGCCTTACCGGCAAGGCGTTGGAATGGGCCAACGCCGAGTGGAGGAGGATAGACGCTACCACCATCACATACGCTGAGTTCTCCCGCCGCTTCAGGGCGGTGTTTGACCATCCACCTGAGGGGAAAGCGGCGGGGGAGCGTCTGTTCTGCCTCCGGCAGGTGAGAGGAGGAGCGCCCAGGAGTTCGCGTTAGAATTCCGTACTCTAGCGGCGGATGCAGGGTGGAATGAGCGGGCCCTCATCGATCACTACCGCTGTAGTCTACGAGAGGACGTCCGTCGGGAGCTGGCCTGTAGGGACACCAGTCTCTCTTTCGACCAGTTAGTCGACATGTCCATCAGGCTGGACACCCTGCTGGCTACCCGCGGACGTTCCGAGGGGGGTCCGTCCATTTCACCCTCCAGCGCCTCCGAGCCGAGCCCTATGGAGCTTGGGGGCGCTGGCGCTAGAGAGAGGAGGGGTCGGAGTACGAGGGGGCCCGTCTCCTGCACCAACTGTGGCCGTGGAGGACACACCGCGGCTAGATGCTGGGGATGGCCTCCTAGGGGAGAAGACGACAGGCCCCGCATTGGGGAGTCCTTCCAGGTGAGTAGGCGCCCCACTCACCCAGAGCTCTCTATTGCGCACTTCTGTATACCTGTGCGTTTTCCACAGGTAGCACCTCATTCCCAGCATAAGGCGCTGGTAGATTCAGGCGCGGCTGGGAATTTTGTTGATAGGAAATTTTGTTTAGAATTAGGGATTCCCCTTCTTCCTGTTGACGTCCCATTCCCCGTTCATGCCCTAGATAGCCGTCCGTTGGGATCGGGCTTGATCAGGGAGGTCACGGCGCCACTTAGGATGTGTGCGCAGGGGGTCATAAGGAGATGATCCAGCTATTTCTGATCGACTCGCCTGCGTATCCGGTGGTGCTGGGCATGCCCTGGTTGAGTATCCATAACCCGTCTATTTCGTGGCAGGAGAGGGCTCTGATGGAGTGGTCTGCCCAGTGTGTGGGTCGATGTTTAGGCGTTTCCGTAGGGGGCTACCTCGGTGGAGAGTCCAAACCAGGTGCCCGCATTGCACGTTCCCCCTGAGTATGAGGATTTGGCTATTGTGTTCAGTAAGTCGAGGGCGACGCAGTTGCCTCCCCATAGGCAGGGAGATTGTGCGATAGACCTCCAGGCAGGAGCTGCGCTCCCACGGAGCCATGTGTATCCTCTGTCTCAGGAGGAGAAGAGAGCTATGGAGACTTACATAGACAAATCTCTGAGACAAGGATACATACGGCCATCCACTTCCCCTGCGTCCTCAAGTTTCTTTTTTGTGAAGAAAAAGGATGGAGGGTTACGCCCGTGCATTGATTACCGTAGTCTCAATCAGATCACGGTGAAGTACAGTTATCCACTTCCTCTGATTGCGACCATGACGGAGTCATTGCACGGGGCGCGTTTTTTCACTAAATTAGATCTCAAGAGCGCGTACAACTTGGTGCGCATTAGGGAGGGCGATAAATGGAAGACAGCCTTTAGTACCACCTCGGGCCATTACGAGTATCTTGTCATGCCAT
This sequence comes from Coregonus clupeaformis, assembly GCF_020615455.1. Lineage (NCBI taxonomy): Eukaryota > Metazoa > Chordata > Actinopteri > Salmoniformes > Salmonidae > Coregonus > Coregonus clupeaformis. The sequence goes on from NC_059215.1 coordinate 57,847,869, forward strand.
ACGGGTTGATGAACGCTCCTTCAGTTTTCCAATCATTCGTGGATGAGATATTCAGGGACATGCAGGGGCAGGGGGTGGTCGTGTACATAGATGACATTCTTGTGTACTCGTCTACCCGAGTCGAGCATGTGGCTCTGGTGCGCCGAGTGTTGAGGAGGCTGTTGGAGCACGACCTGTATGTCAAGGCAGAGAAGTGTTTGTTTTTCCAGGAGTCGATCTCCTTTTTGGGTTATCAGTTGTCTGCGTCAGGGGTGAAGATGGAGGTTGACCGGGTGTCAGCCGTGCGTAATTGGCAAACGCCAACCACTGTGAAGGAGGTGCAGCAGTTTTTGGGGTTTGCGAATTACTACCGGAGGTTTATCCGGGGTTTTGGACAGGTGGCAGCTCCCATAACGTCTCTTTTGAAGGGGGGTCCGGTGCGTTTGCAGTGGTCAGCCGAGGCGGACAGGGCTTTTGGGAGGCTGAAGGACCTGTTTACCTCGGCTCCGGTGCTGGCGCTTCCGGATCCCTCTTTACCATTTCAGGTAGAGGTGGCCGTGCCGAGGCCGGTATAGGAGCCGTGCTTTCGCAACGGTCCGGCACGCCACCTAAACTCCGCCCCTGTGCTTTTTATTCCAAAAAGCTCAGTCCGGCGGAGCGAAATTATGACGTAGGGGACAGGGAGCTGTTAGCCTTGGTACAGGCCCTAAAGGTGTGGAGGCACTGGCTTGAGTGGGCTCAACACCCTTTCCTCATTTTGACTGACCACCGTAACCTGGAGTACATCCGGGCAGCTAGGAGACTGAACCCTCGCCAGGCGCGGTGGAATATGTTTTTGACCCGGTTCGTATTTAAGATCACGTACATCCCTGGGTCACAGAACGGTAAGGCAGACGCACTGTCTCGGCAGTATGACACAGAGGAGAGGTCCGTGGAGCCCACTCCCATACTGCCGGAGTCTTGTCTGGTGGCACCGGTAGTGTGGGAGGTCGATGCTGAACTCGAGCGGGCGTTGCGCACCTACCCTAGTCCTCCTCAATGCCCGGAGGGTCGGACGTACGTTCCGCTCGAGGTTCGGGATCGATTGATCTATTGGGCTCACACGTCACCCTCCTCTGGACATCCTGGTATAGGCCGGACAGTGCACTGCCTTAGTGCTAATTACTGGTGGCCCACGTTAGCGAGGGATGTGAGGGTTTATGTCTCCTCCTGCTCGGTGTGAGCCCAGTGTAAGGCGCCTAGACATCTGCCTAGGGGTAAGTTACTACCCCTGCCCGTTCCACAACGACCATGGTCTCACCTCTCGGTGGACTTCATCACTGACCTTCCTCCCTCACAGGGGAATACTACTATACTGGTCGTTGTGGACCGGTTCTCTAAGGCCTGTCGTTTGCTCCCTATGCCGGGCCTTCCTACTGCCCTACAGACCGCCGAAGCTCTATTCACCCATGTTTTCCGGCACTACGGGGTACCCGAGGATATTGTGTCTGATCGAGGTCCCCAATTCACCTCCAGAGTCTGGAGAGCCTTTATGGAGCGGTTGGGGGTCTCGGTGAGCCTCACCTCGGGTTACCATCCGGAGAGTAATGGGCAGGTGGAACGTGTGAACCAGGATGTGGGTAGGTTTCTTAGATCATACTGCCAGGACCGGCCGGAGGAGTGGGCACGGTACGTTCCCTGGGCAGAAATGGCCCAGAATTCCCTACGCCATTCCTCCACTAACCTAACCCCTTTCCAATGTGTGTTAGGTTACCAGCCGGTTCTGGCACCTTGGCAGCAGAGCCAGATCGAGGCTCCTGCGGTGGATGAGTGGGTGCGGCGCTCGGAGGAGACGTGGAACGCTGCACACGTCCACCTGCAGCGGGCCCTCCGTCGTCAAAAGGCGAGCGCCGATCTCCACCGCAGTGAGGGACCGGTGTACGCACCTGGTGATCGAGTCTGGCTCTCTACCAGAAACCTGCCCCTCCGCCTGCCCTGTCGGAAACTGGGTCGGGCGGTTTGTGGGGCCGTTTAAAGTCCTGAGAAGATTGAACGAGGTGTGTTACAGATTACAACTACCTATTGAGTATAAAAGTATTAACCCCTCGTTCCATTTGTCTCTTCTCAGGCCGGTGGTAGCTGGCCCACTCCAGGAAAATGAGATCAAGGAGACTCCTCCGCCCCCATTGGACATCGAGGGGGCACCGGCGTACTCCGTGCGGTCCATCTTGGATTCGAGACGTCGGATGGGGGGTCTCCAATATCTGGTGGAGTGGGAGGGGTACGGCCCGGAGGAACGGTGCTGGGTGCCGAGGAGAGACATTTTGGACCCGTCTCTCCTGACAGAATTCCACCGTAGTCACCCGACGCGCCCTGCTCCGCGTCCTCCTGGTCGTCCCCGAGGCCGGAGTCGGCGCACGTCTGGAGCCGCGCGTCAAGGGGGGGTACTGTCACGGTTTCGGCCGAGGCTGCCTCTCTTCCTTGCTCGGGCAGGCTTCGGCGTTCGTCGCCTCCGAATACTAGCTGCCACCGTTGTATGTTTCTATGTTCGTTTGGTTTTGTCTGGTTTATGTACACCTGTTGTCGTTTAGCGTCATTAGTGTCCTATAAGTTCTCGTTGTGTTTGTCAGGTGTTGTGTGTGATTGTTTTCGCTGTCGTGTTGGTGCGCTACTATTTACAGTGCGCTATTGTAGCTTGCCTCCTTTGTGTAGGAGAGTATTGTTCGCACATGTTTAGTGCGCCCTTTTGTTTACGCCTGTGTGCGCATTTTTCTCGTTTTGAGTGTGCATTACTAAAGTCTTTTGGACTTATCTTCTGCGTCCTGCGCCTGATTCCCACACCACACCCACCTACAGCACCCGCTGACAGGAACTGTGAGTTTGTGGAAGATACATTCAATTGCACATTACCTCTCGGAATATAGTTGACGAAGTATATGTTCGAAGTAACCTCTCATTGAATATCTGCAACTCGAGGTAGCAGAAATTTAGGAAGGAACAATGAGAAATAAGGAGCGACGGTAGCATGCTTAGTGTATTGTATGAACGGATGCATTCTTGTTTGAATATGTGTGTGTGTGTGTGTGTCAAAGAGAGCCTATGCGTGTGTGTAAAAGGGGAGGTCTCTGCTGTGTGTCGACTAAGGCTATGACAACAGGGGTTTTAGTTTTTTGTAAGAAAATATGTTAGTTAAGGTTAAAATCTTATGAGTCTCCATTAGAGAGAACGTTTACAAATTGTTAAAAAATTATGAGCCCCTGGGAGGACGATTATTTGTAATGGATAAGAAAATAACTATAAATCTGCAGATTAGAATAAGTGAAGATAAGAAACTTCGAAGTAGGATTTGTGTTCTATGTTTTGTGTTGGTTTATGAGCTCTGTTAAGTGTTACTGTTTGTCTGTTGGGGGAAAGAACGGAGGTACAGTTGGTCTGTCTACTTTCTGTGGTTTAGCTTGGAGGGAGCTGCTTGGGAGCTCTTCTCACTCTGAAATCGCATTGGTGAATGAACTACGCATGCGTGTGATTTTATGAGCTTAGAGTTACGTAGAGCAAATATGCCACTCCCCTGCCTGCACTGAGCTGCTGGGAGACGCAGATTCAGAGCAGATAGAGAAGGAGGGGGAGACTTACACACTAATAGAGTGTTCTGTTTGTTAAATCGGCTGTTGCTTAACTATTTGATTGAGCTCTATTGAATTTATAAATGAGAAGATATGTTGACGGATTAAAAAAAATTAAAAAAAAAATGTTATTGCGCTATTTATAATATTCCTGAGTTAAACTGTTTGCTTATTTCTTAGCGCGAATGTGAACATAGGTATGTCTAAAAGGGTATTGTATGGTTGAAATAACCCAGTGAGTGCATAAAAGACTACATTCTTGTCTGTTCCTTTTGTTCTTCTGTCACGTGAGAGACGAGAAGGAGGAGACAGAGAGAGAGAGGAGGTGCTGACAAGTGCATCAAGCGACAGTGTGTGCTGCGACGGATCCAGTCCAATTAAGGCCAGTACTGTTCTATCCACAAAGCCAACTTTCCCTTACAGGATATAATAGATACATTGTGTATGCATAGAATATTTCATGTTGTGACCATTTCACAGGAACTTGGCAACAGACTGATGAATTGATGTAATTGAGAATTGCACATTAGGGTCAAAACTACAAAAGTAATTACTCCTGTTGATGTAGTACAAAATAGTAATCCTCTAGTTAATGGTATTGCAAGGTTATCTGGAAAATGGAATAAACGTTGGGGCCTGACATTGAACAACCATGGCCAGTGGAAGGGACTCTTAACCCAGACGTCATCAAGATAATGCAAGTGCTAGTATTCACGTATAAGGCAGATCAAAAGAAGGGGAAAAAAGGGGAACAGTGTAAAGCAAAGAGACAAAGAGAGCTGGGTGTTCTTAAGCTGTTTGAAAATGAAGGACAAAAACTGATAAAAGATACAAAAGATAAAAGAGACAGAGGTATAGAGAAAATGGCAAAAGAGGTGAAGGTAACAGAAAAACTAATGGCAGAAGTCAATACACCTTTCTCACATATGGATTCAGCAAAAAGACCCCCACCTTACGAGGAAGAAGTAGAGTTTAAGGACATCTATCCTCAGCTTCCAGTGATCATTCAGGAGGGTGATTATTGCATCAGAGATGAAGATGAATGAATAATAGAGAGAGGACAAGCAGAAATGACCATAAAGATGAATCCAAACTCCAAAAGTAAGAAGAAAACGAGATGTCTGGAAACTAAGGGTGGGAGTGATGTTCAGGAGGATGGACCTTGAAGATGATGATGATGATGATGATGATCAGAGTGATTCAGAAGAGATCATGGGCGGATATGACCCTGTGATCAGACAGAGGTTGGCCAGAGCGGAAAGAAGGGGTGATGGAAGTTGGAAGAAGAAGAATACAAGAGATTGGAGTTCTGATGAAAGTGAAGATGGAGACAGCGATGAAGATTTGGAGATTAAAGGTGCTTCATATTCAAGAGGATTTTATCCTACAATGACTAGCACAGAATAAATAGACAAAGATATAGATTGATGCATATCATGCCTGGATAAGGCCAATAATTTAGAAGAAGTAAGAGAACTGGAAGAACAACTCAAGAAGCTGAAGATACAGAAGAAAAAACTGCTGAAAAAAGGATCCCAAGAATTGGAGAAGAAGTATACATTGAGGCCAAGACAAGGGAGCACAAGTAAGAAGATGATGCCAGTGATAATTCGAGGACAGAACCTGGAGTATAAGCCTTTTCAGAATACCGATATGTCAGATATACTTGAGAAGCTGCCTACTCTTCAAGATGGAGCATATCCTTGGATTTCAAAATTGGAAGAAATTACGGTGGGAACACAGTCTGCCATAGGAGACATTAAGAGACTTTTGGCTAATCTCCTTGGGATTCCAGATATGGAAGAAATTTTTCAGAGAGCTGGACTTCATCGATATGTGGTGACTGCGGTGAATGATCCTGAATTGTTAGCTGCAAGTAGAAATCGGCTGTGGAGAGCACTGAAAGATACGTTTCCAACAAATGTGCATCCTGACAACATTCTGATTGACCCACTAGAACAACAAGAAAATCCGAGAGCGTATGTGTCAAGAGTTCATCAAGTGTGGAGAAATATTACCGGAAATGATCCAGATGTGAGTCAAATTGAGCAGTCAATTTTGAGAGCTAAACTACAGATGGTACTGCCCTCACCAGTAAGGAGCAAACTTACTGGCAGAGGATGTTGGACTTGGAAGCATGACAAAATGTGTCTATACAGATCATATAGCCCATCAAGTGGATCTGTACCGGAAAAAGGAACACAACCAGAAAGAACAGGACCAAGAAACTCTCAGAAAACTCAATCAAATACAACTGGTGGAGAATAAGATGGAGAAGAAACAAGCTTTGGTTATGCAGAATCAGTGTGCACCAAATCAACTATCACTGCCACAGCTTCAACCGAACCAGGTAAAATGCAATTGTACCAGCCACAACTAGTGGTACAAGTTGTTTCATATTCATAGCCAGTTTCTGGACAGACACAGAATTGGAGAGGAAGAGGACGAGAAGGCTTAGGAAGAGGAAGAGGAGGAAGATTTAAGCCATACTTCCAGCATTCATCAGAAGTGTGTTATAATTGTGGACAGGTTGGTCACTTTGCCTGTGAGTGTAATGGGCCAGGAGGAAACACCAGAGGGAATTTCAGAGGAAGATACAGGGGCCAGTCAAGATCATCTGGAGGACCGGTGAACCCTTATAGGGGCCCGGAGCAAGGATTCTAGAGGTGCCCAGAAGATCCGAAAGGGGGGTGTCAGCTTGCTAGCATCAGGACCGGAAAAAGATCCAACAATTGAGGTGAAAGTAAACAAACGACCATTGGAAGTGATGGCGGATAGCGGAGCTGCTTTTACCTGTGTTCGGCCTGAAGAAGCTACATATCTCCCTATGTCCAATCAACTAATTAGGACAATCGGATTTGAGGGAGTGAAACAGCTGATTCGGCTTACGGAACCAATTAAGCTCTGCTATGAAAATCAGAAAATCACAATAACCATACTGGTATCAGAACATACACCTATCGCATTGTTGGGAAGAGATGCATTGTGTAAATTGAACTGTACAATAAAATGTACACCAGATGGCTGTCTGGTAGAAGTGCCAAAGGAAAAGGTTTACCAATTGTTGATGACGACAGAGATGGATTCTTCTTCAGTATTCTGGATTGGAAATCTCAGTGAAGATTTTTTGAAGCAGGCTAAGATATGGGAGAAATTCATTGTGGCAAACATGCCAGATGCGAGGCTTCCGGAATATCCATTTCATTGTACGCTCAAGTATTTCAAGAATGCTGCCCAATCGGACTCAGAGGAATGGTTGAGTCATCAACCAAAAAAAGTTCAACTCAGCTCATGTTGCATAATTTTAGGACCACAAGGAGCAGCTATGAAGATAAACACAGACGATTATCTGGATAAAGAATTTGAGATTAAGAAAAGAGTGTGCCACATGTGACCTTGTTGGTTTCTGAAGGCTATGAGCAGAAGCAAATAGGAGAAATAGCAAATAGGAGAAAGCTGTTTTTGTACCGATGAAAGAGAATTTGGGGATTTGGAGGACTGAAGATCAGCAATTTCTCAAAATCCTGATTTCGGCTCAAGGACAAGGAGAGCCACAAGCTGTATGGATAACATATGAATCTATTTGCAGTGCGAAGATGGATTCAGACCCTATCAAAGAGGAGATGTTGCTACAAGTTCCAGAATGTTTGTGGTCTCAACACAGTACTGATATTGGACTTGTGAAATCAGCCCAATTGAGGTGAAAGTTGAACTTCAACCAGGAGGCAGACCTCCTTGGAAGATTCAGTATCCATTGAAAGATGAAGCAATCCAAGGGATCGAACCACAAATTGAAGGACTTTCGAAAGCAGGTGTTTTGAAGACATTAAAAAAAGAATCCTCAGAGTAACATGCCTTTGTTGCCTTTGGCGAAACCATGAGGGGTTGATAGTAGTGCCTCTAGACCTATTAGGTCTGATGATTTAGGAAGCACATGGGTTAGCTAATGTTGCAAGGGGGGAGGTTAGGAGAAAGATCACAAAGGAGTAGGGTTTTTGGATCCCATATTTGCTTTAACAGGTTGACTATGTCATAGGCAGGTGCACAATCTGTCTGAAAAATAATGTTTGCACGGGTGTGACTGTTATTGTTGGTTACATTCCTACACCAAGAGGTGCATAAGATGTCCAACTAAGCTAAAAGATGCTCAGTCGGTTGCAAAGTTCTTGTGTAAAGAAGTCATAAGCAGGTGGGGATTTCCCGATTTAATATCCTCAGAAAATGGGAAAGAGTTTTGTGGATAAATCAGTGAAATGGTTTTTGAAAAAATTGGGGAAAAAAGTTAGACTAAAATAAGTTATGAAAACTAGGGTTGAAGTAACTCTAGGAAATTTTCAATATCTGATTGTGTGATAATTTTCGCATGTCTTTACATATTATTGTGATATTTAGTATTTTCTTATGATTCAAAGGGGGGAAATGGAATGTGATTCATCTTATATATCATTTTATATATCATTCTTATATTATTGTTGATATTGATGTTTTAATTTGCATGTGTTGTTTTGCAAAAGATACTGGTTGGTGTTTTCTTTTCTTCCAGAAGTATATGGGAATGTGTAGAGGGGATTCAAATACTCAAACATGGACAATATGAATGGACTGGAGGAAGTGGAACAAGGAAGGTGTGGAAATGTTCAGATTCCATCATCGACGTTCAATTGAAAGTCGACACTGTGGAGGAGCTGCGGACTACATTCCAGTGTTATATTCTTTCTGTATAAATTTTTGAAGAATTATGTTTTCTGTTGTTGGGTACATGTGGGGACCTCAGATGTTTTTGTTTATTTCGTTGAAGCTTAGGGATATTGGGTCTAGGCAGGGACAGAGAGAATCCACAGGAGGGTCCGATGGGTCGACCAGCCTGAATGTGGACATTTTTGATTGTATTTTGTTTTCTGGGGTTTCATGTGTATTCAATTGCATCATAGCTTAAAATGCATTGATAAAGATTTATAAATTGATCTGGAGTACTTAGGTGGTCGCCTGGGGCAGAGGGGCCGTGAGAGAATTTTCCTGTCTTGATTGATTGATGGATATTTGGAATGAAAGCTGCCAGACAGGTTTTTCGCTCTTACACTCCATAACAATTTATTTACACTCCATAACAATTTATTTACACTCCATAACAATTTATTTACACTCCATACAAAAATGTGTCTATATAAACATGTGTTTACTCTCCATAAATGTTGGTTTATTGCTAAAGTTACTCAAGAACAAAAAAATGTATTTGTCATAATCCTATTATTTTTGTTTTCGAGACTTAATTAGTCTCGAAGGGGGGAAATATGTAGTGTCTGAAGGTCTATGATTTTGCTGACATTTGCAAATGGTGTAATAGATTAACTTTACTCTGCTTTGCTGAAGCATCTGGAAAGCATTACTACATAGGCTTCTTGGAATAGAGAACATTTGGAGATATGTGGAGGCCAGGGATTGGTCTATCTAAAACCACCCATCTTATGTTACATAGGATAAATACCATGTTTGAACAAAGGACGGGGGAGAACAACATATTAAGAGATTGGGCCGTTGGTCTCCAGATATCTGCAGATGTCTGTAAATTGACGCTGAACTCTTTTGATACAATAAACCTTTATAATCAAAGTACAGTGTCCGCGGATTCCTTGTTCTCACAGCATAATCAGCATCGTTGTCTCGGACACTACAGTACCAAAACATTTCTGCAGCATTGAAGGTCTGCAAGAACACAGTGGCCCCCATCATTCTTAAATGGAAGAAGTTTGGAACCACCAAGAACCTTCCTAGAGCTGGCCGCCTGGCCCAACTGAGCAATGGAGGGAGAAGGGCCTTGGTCAGGGAGGTGACCAAGAACCTGATGGTCACTCTGACAGAGCTCTAGAGTTCCTCTGTGGATATAGAAGAACCTTCCAGAAGGACAGCCATCTCTGCAGCACTCAACCAATCAGCCCTTTATGGTAGACTGGCCAGACAGAGCCCCTCCTCAGTAAAAGGCACATGACAGCCCACTTGGAGTTTGCCAAAAGCCACCTAAAGGACTCTCAGACCATGAGAAACAAGATTCTCTGGTCTGATGAAACCAAGATTGAACTCTTTGGCCTGAATGCCTAATGTCACGTCTGGAGGAAACCTGGTGTGGTGGTGGCAGCATCATGCTGTGGGGATGTTTTTCAGCGGCAGGGACTGGCAGACTAGTCAGGATAGAAGGAAAGATGAATGGAGCAAAATACAGAGAGATCCTTGATGAAAACCTGCTCAAGAGCGCTCAGGGATACAGACTGGGGCGAAGGTTCACCTTCCAACAGGACAACAACCTTAAGCACACAGCCAAGACAACCCCAGAGTGGCTTCGGGTCAAGTCTCTGAATGTCCTTGAGTGGCCCAGCCAGAGCCCGATCAAACATCTCTGGAGAGACCTGAAAATAGCTGTGCAGTTACGCTCCCCATTCAACCTGACAGAGCTTGAGAGAATATGCAGAGAAGAATGGGAGAAACTCCCCAAATACAGGTGTGCCAAGCTTGTAGCATCACACCCAAGAAGACTCGAGGCTGTAATCACTGCCAAAGGTGCTTCAACAAAGTACTGAGTAAACGGTCTAAATACTTATGTAAATTTGTTATTTCCGTTTTATTTCATATACATTTGCAAAAATTTTGAAAAACCTGTTTTTAATTTGTCACTATGGGGTATAGATTGATGAGGAAAAACAAACAATTTAATCCATTTTAAAGTAAGGCTGTAACGTAAAAAATTGTAAAAGGGTCTTAATACTTTCCGAATGCACTGTAGATATTGAGACAGCGGACTGCTTTGTTTTACTCTTTCTCTAGAAGTAACCATTATTTACTATGTTACACTTGTGGTTGCTATATATAACTTTAACCCATTGTATAAGAGATTAACTTACATAAAAATATATGAATTCCAATTTAGAATAAGTCTGTAACAAAATGTGGAAAAAGCCAAGGGGTCTGAATACTTTCCGAATGTGCTGTAGAAATAGGCTATGTGGCCTGTGCTCCATGCTTTAAAGTCTAAAGGTTGAATAAGAGAAAATGACTGTTCCATGTATTTATAGTATTTAAATATCATTTATAATCATGAAGTCTGATTAAGACGAATGTACAGTACCAATGTAACAATGGTTGTGGAAATGGCCTTTTACATTGTAGAACCAGTTTATTGGGTAATTGTATGGTCCTTGGGGCCAAGCGCTTATATTATGTAGGCTTACCTGTTTGAGCTCCTGTTTGACAGATTAAATTGGGTTTCTAAAGGGGAGGCTATACAGTCTTGCCCTCTACGTGTGTCCGTTCAGATAGGACTGGTTAAGCATGATACAGAGGCTACTGCCCCATGTACACTACCAGTCAAAGTTTGGACACACCTACTCATTCAAGGGTTTTTCTTTATTTTTACATTGTAGAATAATAGTGAAGACATCAACACTATGAAATAACACATATGGAATCATGTAGTAACCACAAAAGTGTTAAACAATCCAAATATATTTTATATTTGAGGTTCTTCAAATAGCCACCATTTGCCTTGATGACAGCTTTGAACACTCTTGGCATTCTCTTAACCAGCTTCACCTGGAATGCTTTTCCAACAGTCTTGAAGGAGTTCCCACATATGCTGAGCACTTGTTGGCTGCTTTTCCTTCACTCTGCCATCCGACTCATCCCAAACCATCTCAGTTGGGTTGAGGTAGGGGATTGTGGAGGCCAGGTCACCTGATGAAACACTCTATCACTCTACTTCTTGGTAAAATAGCACTTAAACAGCCTGTAGGTGTGTTGGGTTATTGTCCTGTTGAAAAACATATGATAGTCCCACTAAGCCCAAACCAGATGGGATGGTGTATCACCGCAGAATGCTGTGGTAGCCATGCTGGTTAAGTGTGCCTTGAATTCTAAATAAATCACAGACAGAATCACCAGCAAAGCACCCCCACACCATAACACCTCCTCCTCCATGCTTTACGGTGGGAACTACACATGCGGATATCATCTGTTCACCCACACCGTGTCTCACAAAGACACAGCAGTTGGAACCCAAAATCTCCAATTTGGACTCCAAACCAAAGGACACAAAGGACACAAGTCTCTTTTTCTTATTGGTGTCCTTTAGTAGTGGTTTCTTTGCAGCAATTCGACCATGAAGGCCTGATTCACACAGTCCCCTCTGAACAGTTGATGTTGAGATGTGTCTGTGACTTGAACTCTGTGAAGCATTTATTTGGGCAGCAATTGAAATTTATCTGAAACATCTAATGAACTTATCCTCTGCAGCAGAGGTAACTCTGAGTCTTCCATTCCTGTGGCGGTCCTCATGAGAGCCAGTTTCATCATAGCTCTTGATGGTTTTCGCAACTGCACTTGAAGAAACTTTCAAAGTTCTTGAAATGTTCCATATTTACTGACCTTCCTGTCTTAAAGTAATGATGGACTGTCGTTTCTCTTTGCTTATTTGAGCTGTTCTTGCAATAATATGGACTTTTACCAAATAGGGCTATCTTCTGTATACCTACCTTGTCACAACACAACTGATTGGCTCAAACGCGTTAAGAAATTCCACAAATTAACTTTTATGAAGGCACACCTGTTAATTGAAATGCATTCCAGGTGACTACCTCATGAAGCTGGTTGACAGATTGCCAAGAGTGTGCAAAGCTGTCATCAAGGCAAATGTTGACTATTTGAAGAATCTCAAATATAAAATATCTTTTGATTTGTTTAACACTTTTTTGGTTACTACATGATTCCATATATCTTATTTCATAGTTTTGATGTCTTCACTATTATTCTACAATGTAAAATATTTTGACTGTAGTGTATGTGTTGGGCTTTATAGTTTGTTTGTTTGTTTGTATGTGTTGGGCTTTAGCTGAGATTATTCTTTACAGAGTCAAATATATTTGTCCAGTCCTTTTTTGTTCCTTGATTAACCCCATTCATTCTCGCTGTTAATAATTCTAATGTTATAACATCTAATAGTAACTGTATCCACTGGTGAATTGGGAGAGAGTGAGGTGATTGTCATCAAAGAGCCAACATATTTTTTGCGGCAGTGCTGCCTGCCAACATTAATCGTCTCTAATTGATTAAAAAGGTTTTACCAGATATTGTTCATTCGGATAAGACAGGTTTTTTACATGGCCGATACATTGGAGATAATTATTATTATGAAACATAGAAGAAACCAGGCATGGAATTTATATATACAGTATAGGCCTTGGAATTTATATATATAGGCCTGGAATGTATATATTTTAATTTAAGTATAAAAAATGTATGCACTCACTAACTAAGTCGCTCTGGATAAGAGCGTCTGCTAAATGACTAAAAATGTAAAAAATATATAGCAACCCCAAGTGTAACAGAGTAAACAATGGTTACTTCTCAAAAAGCATTGAACTGTCAAGATGAGTAAAACAAAGCAGTACGCTGTCTCCATATCTACAGTGCATTCGGAAAGTATTTAGACCCCTACTCTTTTACCACATATCTTTACGTTACAGCCTTATTCTAAAATGGATTAAATTGTAGTTTTTTTTCTCATCAATCTACACACAATACCCCATAATGACAAAGCAAAAATTGTGTTTTAGATATGTTTGCAAATGTATTACAAATGAAAATCTGAAATATCACATTTACATAAGTATTCAGACCCTTTACTCGGTACCTTGTTGAAGCACCTTTGGCAGCTATTACAGCCTTGAGTCTTCTTGGGTATGACGCTACAAGCTTGTCACACCTGTATTTGGGAAGTTTCTCCCATTCTTCTCTGCTGATCCTCTCAAGCTCTGTCAGGTTGGATGGGGAGCGTAGCTGCACAGCTATTTTCAGGTCTCTCCAGAGATGTTCGATCGGGTTCAAGTCAAGATCTGGCTGGGCCACTCAAGGACATTTAAAGCCTCGTCCAGAAGCCACTCCTGCGTTGTCTTGGCTGTGTGCTTAGGGTCGTTGTCCTGTTGGAAGATGAACCTACACCCCAGTCTGAGGTCCTGAGCGCTCTGGAGCAGGTTATCATCAAGGATCTCTCTGTACTTTGCTCCATTCATCTTTCCCTCAATCCTGACTAGTCTCCCTGCCACTGAAAAACATCCCCACAACATGATGCTGCAACCACCATTCTTCACTGTGGGGATGGTGCCTGGTTTCCTCCAGAAGTGACACTTGGCATTTAGGCCAAAGAGTTCAATCTCGATTTCATCAGACCAGATAATCTTGTTTCTCATGGTCTGAGAGTCCTTTAGGGATAGTGTTACAGTGTGGGCTGGGTAAGAGCCTGAGTTGTGTTGCAGACCTGGCTACGACGCTACAAGCTTGGAAAATGCACTTCCACGTTGTCGTGTTGCTTTGCTGTTTGTTGCTACTTGGATACCTGCCATACTTTTCATTTTTGTTATTTTATTAACCGTTTAATCAAAACTCTGCATTTAACACATTTACTGCACTAATAAAAATAACTTGAGCATGTCTACCTCTGCTAAGCTTCCCATTAAAGCAAGAAAAACAATCAAGCATCCCATAAAAGTGTTAACAATAGCCCACGTTACCATATGTAGCTTAAGAAACAAGGTTCATGAAATCAATAATTTGCTAGTAACAGATGACATTCATAATCTGACAATCTCTGAAACTCACTTAGATAATACCTTTGATGATACAGTGGTAGCAATAAATGGTTATAAGATCTACAGAAAACACAGCAATGCCAAAGGTGGAGGTGTGGCTGTTTATATTCAGAACCACATTCTTGTAAAGCTTAGAGAGGATCTCATGTTAAATACTGTTGAAGTAATATGGCTACAGGTTCATCTACCTCACCTAAAGCCCATTCAGGTGGGAAGCTGCTATAGACCACCAAGTGCTAACAGTCAGTATCTGAGTAACATATGTGAAAAGCTTGATAATGTATGTGGTATCAATACAGAGATAAACTTTCTGGTGACTTAAATATTGATCAGGCTGCCCACTCAAGAGAAAGCTTCAAACTGTTTCTAGTGCCTGCAACCTGGTTCAGGTTATCAATCAACCTACCAGGGTAGTTACAAACAGTACAGGAATGAAATCATAAACATGTATTGATCATATCATTACTAATGCTGCAGAAATTTGGTTGAAAGCAGTATCCAAATCCATCGGATATAGTGATCACAATATAGTAGCCATGTCTAGGAAAACCAAAGTTCCAAAGGCTGGGCCTAATCAATCAATCAATTTTATTTTATATAGCCCTTCTTACATCAGCTAATATCTCGAAGTGCTGTACAGAAACCCAGCCTAAAACCCCAAACAGCTAGTAATGCAGGTGTAGAAGCACGGTGGCTAGGAAAAACTCCCTAGAAAGGCCAAAACCTAGGAAGAAACCTAGAGAGGAACCAGGCTATGAGGGGTGGCCAGTCCTCTTCTGGCTGTGCCGGGTGGAGATTATAACAGAACCATGCCAAGATGTTCAAAAATGTTCATAAGTGACAAGCATGGTCAAATAATAATCAGGAATAAATCTCAGTTGGCTTTTCATAGCCGGTCATTAAGAGTTGAAAACAGCAGGTCTGGGACAGGTAGGGGTTCCATAACCGCAGGCAGAACAGTTGAAACTGGAATAGCAGCAAGGCCAGGCGGACTGGGGACAGCAAGGAGTCACCACGGCCGGTAGTCCCGACGTATGGTCCTAGGGCTCAGGTCTCTCAGTTGGCTTTTCATAGCCGATCATTAAGAGTTGAAAACAGCAGGTCTGGGACAGGTAGGGGTTTCGTAACCGCAGGCAGAACAGTTGAAACTGGAGTAGCAGCAAGGCCAGGCGGACTGGGGACAGCAAGGTGTCAGCATGCCCGGTAGTCCTGACGTATGGTCCTAGGGCTCAGGTTCTCAGAGAGAAAGAGAGAACGAGAGAATTAGAGAGAGCATACTTAAATTCACACAGGACACTGGATAAGACAGGAGAAGTACTCCAGGTATAACCAACTAACCCCAGCCCCCCGACACATAAACTACTGCAGCATAAATACTGGAGGCTGAGACAGGAGCGGTCCGGAGACACTGTGGCCCCATCCGAAGAAACCCCGGACAGGGCCAAACAGGAAGGATATAACCCCACCCACTCTGCCAAAGCACAGCCCCCGCACCACCAGAGGGATATCCTCAACCACCAACTTACAATCCTGAGACAAGGCCGAGTATAGCCCACAGAGGTCTCCACCACAGCACAAACCAAGGGGGGCGCCAACCCAGACAGGAAGATCACGTCAGTAACTCAACCCACTCAAGTGACGCACCCCTCCTAGGGACGGCATGAAAGAGCACCAGCAAGCCAGTGACTCAGCCCCTGTAACAGGGTTAGAGGCAGAGAACCCCAGTGGAGAGAGGGGAACCGGCCTGGCAGAGACAGCAAGGGCTGTTCGTTGCTCCAGAGCCTTTCCGTTCACCTTCACACTCCTGGGCCAGACTACACTCAATCATATGACCTACTGAAGAGATAAGTTTTCAGTAAAGACTTAAAGGTTGAGACCGAGTCTGCGTCTCTCACATGGGTAAGCAAACTGTTCCATAAAAATGGAGATCTATAGGAGAAAGCCCTGCCTCCCGCTGTTTGCTTAGAAATTCTAGGGACAATTAGGAGGCCTGCGTCTTGTGACCGTAGCGTACGTATTGGTATGTACGGCAGGACCAACTCGGAAAGATAGGTAGGAGCAAGCCCATGTAACGCTTTATAGGTTAACAGTAAAACCTTGAAATCAGCCCTTGCCTTAACAGGAAGCCAGTGTAGGGAAGCTAGCACTGGAGTAATATGATCATAAGATATGATCTAATATTGTGTATAAGAGGTGATACAATACGTTTTGTAGTGATTTCTATGTTGTTGATGTGAATAATATTTGTTGGTCCATGTAGTGTAATGACGAGCAACCAGACGCTGCACTTGACACATTTATGAAATTACTTATCCCAGTTACTAATAAGCATGCACCCATTAAGAAAACGACTGTAAAAACTGTTAAATCCTGTGGATTGATGAGGAATTTAAAAATGGTATGGTTGAGAGGGATGAGGCAAAATAGATGGCAAATAGGTCTGGCTGTACAACTGATTGGCAAACATACTGCAAATTGAGAAATCATGTGACTAAACTGAATAAATAGAAGAAGAAACGACACTATGAAACAAAGATAAATGACATAAAGAATGCTAGTAAAAGCTTTGGAGCACCTTAAATGAAATTTTGGGCAAAAAGGAAAACTCAGCTCCATCGTTCATTGTATCAGATGGCTCATTCATCACAAAACCCACTGATATTGTCAACTACTTTAATACTTTTTTTTATTGGCAAGATTAGCAAACTTAGGCATGGCATGCCAGCAACAAATGGTGACACTACAAATCTAAGTATATCTGACCAAATTATGAAAGACAAGCATTGTAATTTTGAATTCCGTAAAGTAAGAGTGGAAGAGGTGAAAAAATGATTGTTGTCTATCAACAATGACAAGCCACCGGGGTCTGACAACTTGGATGGAAAATTACTGAGGGTAATGGCGGCCGACATTGCCACTCCTATTTGCCATATCTTATATTTAAGCCTGGAGGGAAGCAAAAGTGCCGTCAGGCCTGGAGGGAAAACAAGTTATTCCCCTACCTAAGAATAGTAAAGCCCCCTTAACTGGCTCAAATAGCCGACCAATCAGATGTTACCAACCCTTAGTAAACTTTAGGAAAAATAGTGTTTGACCAGATACAATGCTATTTTACAGTAAACAAATTGACAACAGACTTTCAGCATGCTTATAGGGAAGGACATTCAACAAGCACAGCAATTACACAAATGACTGATGATTGGCTGAGAGAAATTGATGATACAAAGATTGTGGGGGCTGTTTTGTTAGACTTCCGTGCGGCTTTTGACATTATCGATCATAGTCTGTTGCTGGAAAAACGTATATGTTATGGCTTTACACCCCCTGCTATATTGTGGATGCAGCAGCTAATAGGGATCCATAATTAATACAAATACAAGCGGGCTGTCATATGCCTTTTACTGAGGAGTGGCTTCCTTCCGCCTGATTGGTACAGTGCTGGAGAGATGGTTGTCCTTCTGGAAGATTCTCCCATCTCCATAGAGTACATTATTACATTATAGTCATTTAGCAGACGCTCTTTCCAGAGTGACTTACAGTTAGTGAGTGCATACATTTTCATACTAGCCCCCTGTGGGAAACGAACACACAACCCTGGCGTTGCAAGCGCCATGCTCTACCAACTGAGCTACAGGACCTCTGGAGATCTGTCAGAGTGACCATCGGGTTCTTGGTCACATCCCTGACCAAGGCCCTTCTCCCCCGATTGCTCAGTTTGGCTGTGTGGCCAGCTCTAGGAAGAATCTTGGTGGTTCCAAACTTATTCCATTTAAGAATGATGGAGGCTACTGTGTTATTGAGGACCTTCACTGCTGCAGACATTTTTTGGTACCCTTCCTCAGATCTCTGCCATGACACAATCCTGTCTCGGAGCTCTACGGACAATTCCTTCAAACTCATGGCTTGGTTTTTGTTCTGACATGCACTGTCAACTGTGGGAGCAAATATAGACAGATGTGTGCCTTTCCAAATCATGTCCAATCAATTGAATTTACCACAAATGGACTCATTGTAGAAACATCTCAAGGATGATAAATGGAAACAGGATGCACCTGAGCTCAATTTCGAATCTCATAGCAAAAGGTCTGAATACTTATGTAAATAAGGTATTTCTGTTTTAAAAAATTTATAAATTTGCAAAAATGTCTAAAAACCTGTTTTTGCTTTGTCAATATGGGGTATTGTATGTAGATTGATGAAGAAAAAAACAATTTCATCCATTTTAGAAAAAGGCTATGAAGGGGGTCTGAATACTTTCCGAATGCACTGTATTTGTGTGGGACACGGACATTGACGCATACAAGATAGCCCACTACATAGCCCACTACATCCTCCGATGAGACATCAAACATGCAAAGGAACAATATAGATGGAATCCTATTACACCAGCTCCGACGTCTGTCGTATGTCGCAGGGCTTGCTGGCAATATGGAAAATGTATGCACTCACTAACTGTAAGTCGCTCTGGATAAGAGCGTCTGCTAAATGACTTTTTTTTTTTTTTTATGTAAATAACGGATTACAAAGGGAAACCCAGCAGTGAGCTGCCCAGCAATGCAGAACTCTCGCTCTCCATGGCCGATGTGAGCAAAAAGTTTAAACAGGTTAACAGTCACAAGGCCGCCGGGCCAGACTTATACAAGGGCGCGTTCTCAAAGCACGTGCTGACCAGCTGGCAAGTGTCTTCACAGACATTTTCAATCTCTCCCTGTCCCAGTCTGTAATCCCAACATGTTTCAAGTTGACTACCATTGTCCCTGTTCCCAAGAGCTCCAAGGTAACCTGCCTAAATGACTATCTCCCTGTAGCACTCACATCTGTAATTATGAAGTGCTTTGAAAGGCTGTTCATGACACACATCAACACAATCTTCCCAGACACCCTAGACCTACTCCAATTCGCATACCGCCCCAACAGATCCACAGATGACACAATCTCAATTGCACTTCACACTGCCATCTCCCACCTGGACAAGAGGGTAAATAACTATGTGAGAATGCTGTTCATAGACTATAGCTCAGCGTTGAACACCATAGTCCACTCCAAGCTCATCACCAAGCTAGGAACCCTGGGACTGAACCCCTCCCTCTGCAACTGGATTCTGGACTTCCTGACAGGCCATCCACAGGTGGTGAGGGTAGGCAACAACAGCTCCGCCACACTGACCCTCAACACGGGGGACCCTCAGGGGTGTGCTTAGTCCCCTGTTCCCTGTTCACCCACAACTGCGTGGCCACGCACAACTCCAAAACCATCATCAAGTTTGCTGACGACACGAAGGTGGTGGCTTGATCACAGATGGTGATGAGACAGCCTATAGGGAGGAGGTCAGAGACTTAGCAGTGTGGTGCCACCAAGGAGCTGATTGTGGACTATAGGAGAAAGAGGGGAGAGCACGCCCCAATCCACATCGACAGGGTTGTTGTGGAGCGGGTCAAGAGCTTCAAGTTCCTTGGCGTCCACATCACTAAGGATTTAACATGGTCCACACACACCTGCACAGTCGTGAAGAGGGCACGGCAGCACCTCTTTCCCCTACTCGGCTGAAAATATTTGACATTGGATTCTCAAAAGATTCTACAGCTGCACCATCGAGAGCATCTTGACTGGCTGCATAACCTCTTGGTATGGCAAATGCAGTGCCCTTGACCACAAAGCGCTACAGAGGATGGTGCGGACAGCCCAGTACATAACTGGGGCCGAGCTCCCTGCCATCCAGGACCTCTATATCAGGCGGTGTCAGAGGAAGGCCCGAATAATTGCCAAAGACTCTAGCCACCCAAGCCATAGACTGTTCACTCTGCTACCCAGCAAACGGTACCGGAGCATCGGATCTCAGACCAACAGGCTCCGAGACAGCTTCTACCCCCAAGCCATAAGACTGCTAAATAGCCAGACTGCTTAATAGTCAATTAAACTATCTTGCACTGACCCTATGCACACTCACTAGACCAGGGTTCCCCAACTGGCGGATTTATTTGGCCTCCCAAGTTTCCAAAGCAATTTTGTAATTTTCAACATTAGACTGTAAAAACACCAGGAAATCAGCTCCAAGTGATTTTAATTTTGGAAATCTGTTCCCAAATATTCCCATGTGCAATAGAGAGACGTGATTGTATACAAATGTAAATAATATTTAAAATGATTTTGTTTTAGTCAAATATTATATCTGTAATATTATATATTAAATCAGCTCCCACACAAAACCCACACACATACACTACATACGCACACACACACATATGTACACATTACACACACATGCACAATCACACACACACTTTTACACTCATAATTTGCTGCTGCTACTCTGTTCTTTATTTTACTCTTATTATTATCTATCCTGATGACTTGTCCCTGCCTTCATGTACAGTACATATTTACCTCAAATACCTCGTACCTCTGCACATTGATCTGGTACTGGTACACCCTGTATATAGCACCATTCTTGTCTATTTTATTTAATTCCTCTTGTGTTACTATTTAACTATTTTAACTCTGCATCGTTTGGAAAGGCTCGTAATCAAGCATTGCATGGTAGTCTACACCAATTGTATTCGGCGCATGTGACAAACACAATTATATTATATTTTTTATGGCCATCGAAATGCTAGCTAATAAAATCAGATCCAGCAAGAACATCAAGGGGTTAGAAATCCAGGGCTTAAAAACTAAAGTGTCACTGTATGCCGATGACTCAAGTTTCCTCAAGTTTCATATGGATCCCTGCACAGTCTCATTGAAGATCTATATCACTTCTCTAGCTGTCACGCCCTGACTCTGGGGACTCTTATTTGTTGAGTCAGGGTGTGTATTTTCTATGTGGTGATTATCTATGTTGTATATTCTAGGATTTGTATTTCTATGTTGGCCGGTGTGGTTCCCAATCAGAGGCAGCTGTCGCTCGATGTCTCTGATTGGGGACAATACTTAGGCAGCCTATTGGCACTAGTGTGTTGTGGGATCTTGTTCCGTGTAAGGTATGTTGTTTGTGTCTACCTTGGACTTCACGTTTCGTTTAGTTTGTTGTTTTGTCGGTGTTTATTCGTGTAAATAAACATGTATGCATATCACGCTGCGCCTTGGTCTGACCCGTCTATAAACGAGCGTGACACTAGCCTCTCTGGACTAAAACCCAATTACGATAAGTGTGACATATCACATAATATGAGTTTGGGGGGCTGAAATTATTAAATATTAAAGCATAAAACCTCTCACTAAAAACTTCACGCATACATAAGTTATACATAAACCCAAACTGGTTCTCCAGTAGATTATTAAGAAAGCCTCGTCCTTTTTTCCAAAAATGGCTTTTTTGCCTTTATACAGATTACAGCTTCTTATTTTCGGTTAATTGAAAAGGACATTTTGTTCAAAGTATTGCCCTTTCGTAAACAAGCCATACAAAGCTGGTTAAAATTTCAATTTCATTCTCCAGAAAATACATAACAAATATTACAACAAATATTATGGTTAAACTCAAATGTACTGATTGATAGAAATATATATTTTAAATGGTGTTATATTTATTCATCCTTAAAGGTCTATGGACGCACCCGTAACATAATAAAAAACATCCCCATAAAAATCTGTCAGTTTAAGCTGCGTCTCAATCCACCGCATCCGCCAATGTTAGACTCTGTAGCTTCCGAACTGTTTGACCTACAAACTATGACCACTCTAGTTACAAACTATGGGCAGACTCTCACAAACACGATGGTGTTCGTCGTTTTGCTCTACGACCCCCACAAGTGTCACGGGACTCGTCTGAAGGTAACCCATACAAACAAACGGAAGTATGGAGGTATAAAATATGGGATTAAATATGTGTACAAAAATATATATATTTCCTGAGCTTTCTTATATCTCCTAGATAGAGGACATACACTTTTGACTTCTATTTTGCTATTTATGACTGTGTTATTCAATGCATTTCTATGGGCATTGTAGCAGGCCAAATTCAATATGTTATCAAATATTTTTTAAATATATTTTTTGGATACCTAAAGGGGTCCTAACATTCAAAATCAAATAGCTAAATGATCCATGGTATGACCATCTTAAAACAATTCCATATATTAGGTTAATACCCCACGGCTTAGATTTTTAGAGGTTAATGATGTTATGAATAGGAACGGTGGAGTTATGTCACACATGTCACTATCGAAAGTATATGTAAATTCTTGCTCAATCCAAAGTTACAAACAACTGATTGCAGCATTACCGAAAAAATGGAGGAGGCAAGTGGAAGGGGGAGAAGATGGGGAAGTTGTTTGTCTGCCATATATTAAAGACCAAAATTGGCTGAAAAAGATTGGCATTAATGTAAAAATATACCAGTTTCATTTGAGGACAAACATTTTGACAGCTGCTCCATACAGGTTGCAAAATAGCTGGGAAGAGATTTTTGATGTACCAATTCCATGGCACATGGTGTATGAACTGATACACAAAACAATGCATGATTCAACACATTTTCTCAACTTTAATAGCCAAATCTCTAATTTGATCTAACGCACATGCAATTCCATATTGGGGCAGCAAAAAACCAGCAAATCGGGAGAAGAAGGTCTGCACCTGAGTGACATCTGCAAGGGATCGCTTATTAAAACGAGGGGTCGGCTGATGGTAGTCCCTGAACAGAACCCTCAATCCTGTTTCAGTATTTTCAAGGACTCTCAAGGCCGGCACCACATACCAAACAGTACACGTCCCTCCCCAATTAGGTGGTAAACTATAATAAGCAAATTGGCCACACAACCAATAGGTACCATTTGGGTCTCCTTTCAGTGCGATAGACTTATTGTAGACAGACATTGTATATCTTACATTTGCTGGTGCTCCTGTAACAGAATCATGTACTACAAGAGAGCAGTTATTGCTACCATTAACCAACATAGTACAGTTCCAAACATTTTCACCCAAATGGTTACTCCCATTTCTTCTAATACACCAGGGGGCTACCAGGGATCCTACCATAGGGACGCGTGGGTCACTGCAATTGTTTGGTCTAGGATATACAAGTCTGACAATAACATTGTATATCGCAAAATATGTCATGGGGACGGGACTTTTCACGGCAGATCCCACCTTGGTATGATCTCTCTCAGAAGAGCCTTTGCCACAGCTGCTGCTGTAGCTCTCCTGCAAGGAAAAACTTCAATCCATTTTGAAAATATGTCAACAATCACCAAACAATACTTGTTCCCCTCACAAGGGGTCAACTCAATGAAGTCCATCATCTAGTGCTCAAAGGGGCCCTCTGGCCTGGGAAGGGACACAGGGGATACTGCAATGCTGCGTCCAACATTATTAGTCATACAGATCACACACAAACACAGTAAATCCTACTGTACTCCAATATTTATTTACAAGATCCACCATCCCTCCTTTTGAAACATGGTCTTGACCATGTGACAATTTAGCAAGGTATTGGAAAGTACAACGGAGCATGGCAGGTCTATTAGAATCATCAAGCCATACACCCGAGGTGTCCTTGTGACAGTGTTCAGCCCACCGCCTTTTCTCAGTCGCATCAGCTGCTGCCTGCAAAACAATAACATCATTAGGATATAAAGGGGTTAGTGGGAACAGGAACTGCTGCCATTTGTAGAAGGGGGAAACAGAAGAGGAAGCAGCCAGCTTGGCCGCACAATCAGCTTTAGGGTTCCCTTGAGAAACACTGTCCTTTGCAGAAGTGTGTGCTTGGCACTTAACCACTGCAATAGATGAGGGGAGCTGAACGGCCGTCAGCAAAGAGGAGACAAGATCACTGTGAGCAATAGTTTTTCCAAAGTTAAAAATCCTCTATTTTTCCACAACGTGCCAAAATCGTGCACAACAACAATGCATATCTACTATTAGTGTAGATATTAACAGAGCAATCCCTAGCCAAAATACATGCTCTGGTTAAACCAAGTAAATCTACTGCTTGAGCAGACAAGTGAGGGGGAAGTCTAGCACTTTCCACAGTTTGAACAGCGGTGACAACAGCATAGCCTACTAAAGGTTCACCCTTGTCATTTCGTTGGGCAGAGCCATCCACAAAAAACTCAAAGTCCGAATTCAAAAGAGGAACGTCTATTAGGTCAAGCCTAGGGCTAGAGTCAATCTCAATTGTTAATTCACAGTCATGTTCTTCACCGGCATTAGCTGTAGGGAGGAGAGTAGAGGGGTTAAGTACAGTACATCTCTTCAGTGTAACATGAGACATTGTGACATAGATATTCTGATAATCTAGCAATATGGCAGGTGTAAGATGGGCAGTTTTAGCCTGTGTAATAATGGCATGAACCGAATGGGGAACATGCACCGTCAGCTCAGTTTTTGCTACAATATCAGAACATCCCAAAACCGTCTCAGTTGCCACAGCAACAGAGCAGAGGAAGGAAATAGTGTCTAAACGCTTAGAGTAGTACCCCACAGGCCTATAGCAAACTCCTTGGCACTGTGTCAACACAGCAGACATAAACCCATGATTCTCAGAAACAAAAAGATGGAATGGTTTGGTGTGGTCAGGCCAACCAAACAGGGGGTCGACATTAGAGCCTGCTTTAACTTAATCAAGGCTAATTCAGCCTCAGGTGTCCATTCCACCACTTCAGACATTTCCATCTTTCTGCCATAAATATAATCCTGCAGAGGCTGTTGTCACGCCCTGGCTCTGGGGACTATGTTATGTTGAGCCAGGGTGTGTAAGTCTATGTTTTGTATATCTATGTTGGCCTGGGTGACTCCCAATCAGAGGCAACGAGTGTCAGCTGGGTGTCTCTGATTGGGAGCCATATTTAACTATCGGTCTTTTCACTTTGTGTTGTGGTTTCTTGTTCCTTTTGGTTTGTGTATCGAAGGACTTCACGTTTCGTTAATTGTTTTGATCGTGTGATCTAGTTAATAAATATAAATATGTTCACCCGCAACGCTGCGCCTTGGTCTCCCTCATTAGACGATCGTGACAGAAGAAACCACCAAGACAGGACCAAGCAGCATGAAGAGGAGAGAGGAAGGACCTGGGATCAGGGGAGTAGGAGTTTCGGCTGGGCCACGCTAAGTGAAGAGGAGAGAGGCTGGTCTATGAAGCAATGGATCGAGAGTCTGGCGAGAGCTAGGGAGGCCTGGTCCACGGGGAGGAGAGAACCCCAGAAAATTTTTAGGGGGGGGCTCACGACGTGGACGACGGGGCAGCAGGAGGCCGCGATGGAGCGGTCCAGCGGGTGTGAAGAGGAGGCCGCCAGGTTAAGGGGGCCACTGGTCACAGAGGAGAGGGAAAGTGTGGAGGCACGGCGAGAGGTACTGGGGTGTATTACCAGTCCGGTCCGGCCCGTTCCTGATCCCTGCATAGGGCCAGTGGCGTGTGTCCCCAGTACGGTTCGGCCTGTTCCTGCCTCTCGCACCGAGCCTGTGGTGCGCGTCGTCAGCCCTGTCCGGCCCGTTCCTGCTCTCCGTACCAAGTCGGTGGTGCGCGTCGCCAGCCCGGTCCGGCCCGTTCCTGCTCTCCGCACCAAGTCTGTGGTGCGCGTCGCCAGCCCAGTCCGGCCCATCCAAGCTTCCCGCACCAAGCCAGTGGTGTGCGTCGTCAGTCCGGCACGGCCCGTGCCTGCTCTCCGCACCAAGTCTATGGTGCGTTTCGTCAGCCCTGTCCGGCCCGTTCCTGCTCTCCGCACCAAGTCTGTGGTGCGCGTCGCCAGCCCAGTCCGGCCCATCCAAGCTCCCCGCACCAGGTCAGTGGTGCGCGTCGTCAGCCCGGTCCAGCTCAGTCCTGCTCCCCGCACCAAGTCAGGGGTGCGCTTCGTCAGCCCGGTCCGGCCCGTTCCTCCTCCACGCATCAAGCCAGGGGTGTGCGTCGTCAGTCCAGCACAACCCGTGCCTGGGTCATGTCCGGAGCCGGATCCGCTGCCGAGGTGGAGTGCCCACCCGGTCCCTCCCCTGTTGTGGTTGTTTGGCGCGGCCGGAGTCCGCGCCTTTGGGGGGGGGGTACTGTCACGCCCTGGCTCTGGGGACTATGTTATGTTGAGCCAGGGTGTGTAAGTCTATGTTTTGTATATCTATGTTGGCCTGAGTGACTCCCAATCAGAGGCAACGAGTGTCAGCTGGGTGTCTCTGATTGGGAGCCATATTTAACTATCGGTCTTTTCACTTTGTGTTGTGGTTTCTTGTTCCTTTTGGTTTGTGTATCGAAGGACTTCACGTTTCGTTAATTGTTTTGATCGTGTGATCTAGTTAATAAATATAAATATGTTCACCCGCAACGCTGCGCCTTGGTCTCCCTCATTAGACGATCGTGACAGCTGTACTGTTTCCGCATAGTCTTTCAACCATGGGCGACAGTAGCCAGCCACTCCCAACAGTGACATAATGTGCTGCTTAGTAACAGGTTTAGGCAGGGACTTTATCGCCTCAAGCCTATCTTTAGAGAGGGCTCGACCCTCAGAAGTAATGTCATGACCCAAATGTTGAACAGAACGTCTACACAACTGCATTTTAGAGGGGGAAGCTTTATGACCATTTTAAGCTAAGAAAATCAACAATGCCTTAGTATCTTCGTTACAGATTTCCTCAGATGAGGAACAGACCAACAGGTCATCAACGTATTGAACCACAGTACTACCTCCAGGGGGAATAAAACTTTCCAGGTTCCTCACCATTTCATGGGCAAAAATGGCATGTGATTCAACGTAGCCTTGTGGCATCAACGTCTAAGTCCATTTTTCCCCAAGAAACGTAAAACAGAACCAATCTTGTGACCCAGGGTCAACAAGGATGCTGGAAAATGTATTAGACAAATCTATAACCAAAAACCAACAGCTCCCTAGGGGAACTTGGGAAAGAATAGTAACTGTGTTCAGCACCAGGGGTGCTCTTGGGTGAACCGCATCATTAACTATTCTAAGATCTTGCACAAAATGATATTCACCAGATGGCTTCCTAAAAGGTAAAATAGGGTTACAGGGAAAATTTGGTCATGGGATCAAAGCCCCATTTTCAACCAGGGCCTGATGGATGGGAATAATACCATTTCTGCTTCTTTGCTAAGAGGGTACTGAGCTTTATATGGTCTGTGATTATTCTTCGGGACAACTTTCACCGGGGTGACACCTCTAATCTTCCCTGTATCGGCCTTGGAGATGGCCCAGAGCTGTTCTGGCACTTCATCCAGCCATGGTATGGGGGAGATATATTGGGACACGACCATCATACTTTCGGTAGGAATAGGTTCTTTCTTTGGTATCATTCGAGTGGTAGCGCAGAAAGGGGAGAAAAAGGTTGCTGTTTATGGAGACCACTTCCCATCCCCCTCCCAGGCCACCCAATCAGTGGCTGTCATCCCAATCTTCATCCAACATCTTTCCATTCTCGATTGGGTTTTTCGACATACTACGGTGTGGGACAGCGCCCAGTACTTTATACAGCGATCTCTGTACATTAGACAGCAAAACTCCAGCCGCTGTAAATTCCTCAACGTAGTATATTCCATTAATTGTCACTTCCACTCTGTTTTTCTGCTTTGTCCATCTATGCAGGGTCTTCTTCACATGAGGGGACATCTGCTGTGCAGTGAAGATGTTCCGAGACCTCCCGTGCACAGTGGTGTGGGGAGGTAAGTGATCTCTCTCGTAGTTCACATTCCAACTCAGGATCGTTCAAATGCCAGGCATAATAACACTGGGAAATGCAGGGTATATCCCGTTTGTACAGGGAATTCCTGATGGTCCAACAGTGTGGATTTTTTTTTTTATAGAGGATTACTTTCAGGGCAGATTGTTTCAACACCAGTGTCTACAAGGAATGAAATCTTCTGGCCAAGTATTTCAATTTCTATCAGGGGATTTTCAGTCGAAAAGGTGTAATTATGCCTTATCAATTTACTTTACTCTACCAATTATCACACTCATACCTCACATACTGCCCCCACAGATCCATAGACAATGCAATCTGAATTGCACTCCACACTGCCCTCACCTAGATAAGAGGAATACCAAGCTTGGGACCCTGGGACTGAACACCTCCCTCTGCAAATGGATCCTGGACTTCCTGACGGGAAGGGTGGTGAGGGTAGGCAACATTACATCCACCACGCTGAACCTCAACATGAGTGCCCCGCAGGGGTGTGTCCTTAGTCCTCTCCTCTACTCCGTATTCACCGACGACTGCGTGGCCACGCACGGCTCCAACACCATCATCAAGTTTGCTGACAACACGAAGGAGGTAGGCCTGATCACTGGCAACGACGAGACAGCCTACAGGAAGGAAGTGAATTAGCTGGCAGAGTGGTGCCAGGACAACAACCTCTCCCTCAACATCAGTAAGACCAAGGATCTGATCGTGGACTACAGGAAATGGGGGGGTCGACCCCATCCACATAGACGGGGCTGCAATGGAGCGGGTCGAGAGCTTCAAGTTCAGGAGGTTGAAACTATTTGGTATTGGCCCCTCAAATCCTAAAAAAGTTATACAGCTGCACCATTGAGAGCATCTTGACTGGTTGCATCACTGCTTGGTATGGCAACTGCACGGCCCTTGATCGCATGGCACTACAGAAGGTGGTGCGGACAGCCCAGTACATTACTTGGGCTGACCTCCCTGCCATCTAGGACCTCTGCCATCACTGGCCCAGAAAATTGTTAAAGACTCCCGCCACCCAAGCCATACACTGTTCTCTCTGCTTCCGCATGGCAATTGGTACCGGAGCATCAAGTCTGACACCAACAGGCTCCTTAACAGCTTCTATCTCCAAGCCATAAGACTGCTAAATAGCTAACAAAATGGCTACACGGACAATCTGCATTGATCCTTCTATTTTATTTTCATTTTTATGCACATTCTACACACTCACTAACACACTTACACTGACACTCCAACACACACAGCCTCTCTCTCGCTCTCTCTCACACACACACACACACACTTCATTCGCTCACACACACATAACACACACACATTCAAACTGACTACACACACGCACACATACAACTATCATATACACTGCTGATACTCTGTTTATCATGTATCCTGATGCCTAGTCACCTTACCCCTATACATACCCAACCATAACCCTCCAGTATCCCTGCACATTGTAAATATGGTATTGGCACAGAACTTTGAACGGAACCTGTATGTAGCTTACTTACTTTCTTGTGTTCTTCTTATTTCTACTTCTCGTGTATTTTTGTTCTAGTTGACTTTTGTATTAATTTTTTATAGTATTACTGATATTGATTACTGCATTGTTGGAAAAGAGCAAGCATTTCACTGTACTAGCGCACGTAAAAATAATATTTTTTAACTTTAAACTTTAAACATTTTCATTTTACTCATTAATAAAGAAGAAATCAATAGGCTACATAACTTGGTCGAATTTACAAACATACCTCCTGCGAATCCTGCCCATCACCGGCAGCTAAAATCAAATCAAACGCTATGAGTCACTTGACACTCTCTCTCCTGCTCTACTGATGATACATTTACATTTACATTACATTTTAGTCATTTAGCAGACGCTCTTATCCAGAGCGACTTACAGTTAGTGCATACATTATTTTATCGAACCCACAACCCTGGCGTTGCAAACGCCATGCTCTACCAACTGAGCTACATCCCCTGCCGGCCAAATCCCTCCCCTACCCTGGGCGACGCTGGGCCAATTGTGCGCGCCGCCCCATGGGTCTGATACTGTCTGCACACACTAGATTGGGCGGCAGGTAGCTTAGTGGGTAAGAGCGTTGTGCCAGTAACCGAAAGGTCGCTGGTTCTAATCCCCAAGCTGACTAGGTGAAAAATCTGTCGATGTGCCCTTAAGCAAGGCACTTAACCCTAATTGCTCTGGATAAGAGCGTCTGCTAAATGACAAAAATGTAAATGTAGATTATTTATCATCCTTCCTAGTATATATCTTTGGAAGGAACCACCAGGGATAATAGGTGGGATACTTTTTGCCTGGTCCAGTCAGTGTGCCCTTCAGCAAAATACAGCTGACAGATCTTTTAATAAATATTGTAATTATGATAAAACTTGGGCTTAAAATTGTATTTTAGTAATTCATTTACCATCTGAAAAATGAATTACAAAATAAATAAATAATAATAATATCTATAATATCTATAAATGACAAATAACAAAAAAGTAGAAAAAAAATTATCTGAGGGGGCACGTGCTCTTTCACCCCCTATGAGGAAGATGTATCTGCCCACATGATTGTTGAAGGCTTGCACTAAAGCTCTGTGTGAGATTTCTTCTGCCTTTTCAATACTGGGAATGCAGTATAGAACTGATAGAAATACAATGATGAGAACAGGCACAGTTCTCAGAACAGTCACATAATCAGAACAAGCACAGAATGTTGCATCTCAGTGAATATTCCAAAGTTATTCCCAATTATCTTACTAAGTTTAGCAGACAGGGAGGTGTAGAAGTAGATGACAAATATAATGAGTAACAGAGAACAGAAATAACTTATTACTGGAAGTATTATACCAAAGCAGAAGACATAATATCCTATACAAAAGTGAAAATAAAACCAACTTCTCCTCTGAAGGGCTGTGTAAACTCCGGAAAGGGGGCTCAGCCAGATGTAAGGGACAGGAAGCAGTAGCCCTCAGTGTGCATCTCTGGTGTAATTGTGGTTTTAGGGTTGGTTTTAGGGTTGGGCTCGCCAACCCTGTTCCTGGAGAGCTACCTTCCTGTAGGTATTCACTCCAACCCTAATCTAGCAAATCCGATTCTAATAATTAGCTAGTTGAAAGGTGAATAAGCTTAGTTAAAACTGGGGTTGGAGTGAAAACCTACAGGCAGGGTTGGGGAGTAACTGATAACATGTAATCAGTTACATGTCATCTGATAAAAAAAACAAAAAAAAACTAACTGTAATCAATTATGTTACGAGCAACAAATATTCTAATCAGATTGCATATTCTTTTGAAAAACGTGATATTTACTTCTTGGATTACTTAGAAATTAAGAAAGGATGTTTGCGAAAAGATATATCATGACACCTTTCTGTTTTCTCAATGACATTCAATTCAACATTGAAAAAAAACATCTGGTTTTCCACTCCAAGGGCACAATCCTGCGCCCCGTGGTCATCCCCAGGGTCCAGGTCAGCCAGTGCCAGCACGCAGTACCTGTACCCAGTGATGTGTTCGAGACCAAGACCTGAGCAAATTGAGGGGGGGTGAGATCGAGTCAAGAACGAGACCGGGAGGGGGACAAGGGGTCCAAGACTGAGTCAAGACCGAGACCAGAAATATGCGAGTCCAATTCAATACCATGATTATAATTTTGTCAAATCACCATCATAATAAGAGTTCAAAATGTCCAGTATTTCTGTGTTCATATTTCAGAACGACATATGGAGTCTTTAGACATTCAGAATAGTGAAAAAATGCTTGCTGGGGGAAAATAGAGCCACTCTACAAATTATTACTAACCCAAACACAGTGGGGAACAATGGGCCTTCTATGCCTTCAAGGATTTATTAAATAATGATTATAATAATATAAAAATAATGATGATTAAATTATTATTTTCAATTATGTTCTGATTTAATCTCTTCAGTTTATGTTGGAAAGGAAAGGGTTAACACTGAAGAGAAAAAAAGAAAATCAGGATTTTCCTTTGCTGGTCTCTGGGGCGATAAATCTAGCTAGCTACGTCAGCCATTGGCTAGGCCATCAGAACCTAGATAAAGGCATCTGCCATTCAACTGTTTTAGGGCAACATTTTGGAGTGACAGTGGAATCAACCAATCACATTTTGAC
This sequence comes from Coregonus clupeaformis, assembly GCF_020615455.1. Lineage (NCBI taxonomy): Eukaryota > Metazoa > Chordata > Actinopteri > Salmoniformes > Salmonidae > Coregonus > Coregonus clupeaformis. The sequence goes on from NC_059215.1 coordinate 57,879,834, forward strand.
TTAATGAGTGGGACCGTTTTTACAAAAATGTATTGAAACTTCTGCCTTCTTGAAGGCCAACAGGTCACTGCGCAATAGCAAGCAGTAGTTTTCCTAAGGTCTAGCTAGCTAGCTTTTGTTGTCAGCTAGTTTGCAGCGGCTGCAGCAGGTGTTATCAAAGAGGATGTTGTTGCTCATTTGTTAGCTTCTCCCTTTTCAAGAATAACTTTCAACAAGAAGTTATGTTTCAAGTAATCATCATCTGGTGAGTGGAAGAGTGTTTTTTATTGCAGTGTGCTTGCTATTGTTAGCCATCTCTTTGAAAATAACTTATGTGTGTGAAACATTGTTGCATTTAAAGTGGAACTGACAGCATTTTAGCAACATTAAATCTTATTAATATCTGTTCATATACACCCCCAGGAGAATATGACAAGCGACCACTGATATGGTGTTGGGAATTACGTATACTAAGGCATTTGTGAAAATTCTATAGGAAGATAGAGTGGGAAAGTGGCCGTGCGTTTGGAAAATTAATAGACACTGCAGTAAATAAAACCGAATAAAAACATCTGTCTTCTCCAGGTCCGGAGTCTACACAGACCGGTGTGCTATACCCAATCGAAGCTACTGTAGATCTTCATACAAACAAGCCATTTGCCACACGGGCTTGCCATCATTCACTTTGAACTGGACTGTGTGTTTACAGGCAGTTGCAACAGTGTGACTTTAGATCATTAGTACGCATTTGCCAAAAGCCACAAAATACACCTGAATGATTTCTGCAAATATGTAAACATCACCAGAGTCCTCCTACATTAGGGAACTTTACAGTCCTATTGATCAAACAACAAAATGTGGGCTCTCTCTCAACAACAACAAGATCAACAACTAATGCTAGCCAGAGCAAGATGAGCTCAAATCTAAGAAAGGAGCATTAGATAAACCCTCTCAAACTTTTTCAGCTAGTTGGCCGTCAAAATTGCAATGATAAACGATGGGGAATTGTAGCCTCCTCGTCCTTCTGCAGCTTGTCTGCCAATGTATACTTGTCCCAACCAAGCACCCAAGATAACTGGCTAAAGTTGGCTAGCTTGCTAGCTAGCTACTTCTAGACACAAATGAGAGAACAGCTCACTCTGACCATTTTATTCGCTGTAGCAGAGCCGGTTAGGATGTTTACATGTTATCTAGAGTGTACTTGACTAATTATAACTTTTTTTGCCTACGTTTACTGACGCCGGTCATATTCAGGAGGTGTTGTGTGTTCGTAAATTCATCAGTTGTTCTGCGCTCTGGCACAATCAGACGAGAGTGCTCTGAAATCTGATTAGATAGCCAGAGTGAATTTGCGAACGCAAGAGATATGCTAACTGTATAACAGTCATTCAAGTTCTTGCTAGCTAACCAAATGACATCTGCATCTCTAGCTCTGTATAGCCACCCAAAAACATTATGAGGGAAAAAAGTCAGTCACTCACTCAGTCCTCCAATGGCATGACATTACATCCTCCCTGCAGCTAGCTAGCTGTGTAGCTAATGTTAGGCTCTGTGTTATTAGCTTGCTACATAAATAGATACACTAGCCTATTAGCCACGTTATTACTGACTTGTGATCATTGCCCTTGTTAGTTTGATTGTATTGACATTCCCAGCCTTAGTTACATTTGTCAGTTTTTGTCCAGAATATTGAGTCATTGAAACTGAAACAGTGCATCCCGAATGGATGTAGCACATTTTTGGAACTACCAAATATTTATTGGTGAATTATATTAATCATGCATTGAATTGCATCCATCTATTCTGTCAACAATGCCTTAGTGTACGTCATGGAACACTAAGTCAAATATAACCTATTTTTAAAACCTCTTATGAAGTTTGTTTTTGAAGCATAAACTGGGAATTTGATAGTTTTGACTGATATTATGATTGTCTGTTTGTTTCATATCTGCAAAGTAGTTAAAATGCTGTCAGTTCCACTTTAAACTTTAGGTCACCGGTTACTTTGTGTGCTAAAAGTGAAATGATTTTTGCAATGGGAAGTAATTGTTGTAAATTTCGATTGGGAAATGCTTAATGGTTGTGTTTTTGTAGTCTTATGATTGGGACATGCAGGCTTATTATGGCCGAGTTCATGGACTGCTTATCCTTTAACATCATGCTGTGTGTGACTGCTGTCTTTCCTTCAGCTCTATGCAGTGGTGTAGTGGTGCCTGGAAAAGTGGCTATACTGTAATTTTGCCAAGAAGTTCCCAAACGGCCCGCCCAGCGAGGAAAAGGCACCCTGTGTGAAAAATCAAAATGTTTTCCTATAGATTTTTCTGATTCTCACTCTCAAAATAACAATTATTTTATAGAAGAAATACACAACTCTGATGGTCTAAGTCCACAACAACGCTTAAACCACATCAATCTGATTGGGTGGACCTGTCAGGGCCTGGCTCCCCAGTGAGTGGGCCTCTGTACACCCAGGCCCATCCATGTCTACTCCCCTGATGCAAACAGCGCATGATGACAATTGCGCATCACAAATAGCCTACTAACCAACACTTCAGACTAAACTTTTTCAAAACCTGGTTTGCATACCCATTGTTGCATTAGTTAGCATTTACTGGTAGATATCATAAGTTGAAACGTCTTTGCTAACCTACAGGCTACCGATGTAATTCTTCTGTGAGCTGCTCCATGCCAAAACCAGTCAAGAGCTGCACACTCTTGCTGCCTGCAGATTACATTACGCTGAAACTAGGCTCTCTGTGCAGCACGCATGTGAATATATTTCACGTGCTTTGCGATTGTGTAGTCTACATTGTGCATGATTTCTCTATTGTACTACATAATTGATAAGTCGTATACCTCCACTACACTACCTTGACATTTCTGCGGGGAATGGCCCTAGCCCTCACCCTCCGAATCAACAAGTCCCAGACGTGCTCAATGGGATTGAGATCCGGGCTCTTCGCTGGCCATGGCAGAACACTGACATTCTTGTCTTGCAGGAAATCACGCACAGAACGAGCAGTGTAACTGGTGGCATTGTCATGCTGGAGGGTCATGTCAGGATGAGCCTGCAGGAAGGGTACCACATGAGGGAGGAGGATGTCTTCCTTGTAACGCACAAAGTTGAGATTGCCTGCAATGACAACAAGCTCAGTCCGATGATGCTGTGACACACCGCCCCAGACCATGACGGACCCTCCACCTCTAAATCGATCCCGCTCCAGAGTACAGGCCTCAGTGTAACACTCGTTCCTTCGACGATAAAAGCGAATCCGACCATCACCCCTGGTGAGACAAAACTGCGACTTGTCAGTGAAGAGCACTTTTTGCCAGTCCTGTCTGGTCCAGCGACATTGGGTTTCTGTCCATAGGCTACGTTGTTGCCGGTCATGTCTGGTGAGGACCTGCCTTACAACAGGCCTACAAGCCCTCAGTCCAGCCTTTCTCAGCCTATAGCGGACAGTCTGAGCACTGATGGAGGTATTGTGCGTTCCTGGTGTAACTCAGGCAGTTGTTGTTGCCATCCTGTACCTGTCCCGCAGGTGTGATGTTCAAATGTAACGATCCTGTGCAGGTTTTGTTACACGTGGTCTGCCACTGCGAGGACGATCAGCTGTTCGTCCTGTCTCCCTGTAGCGCTGTCTTAGGCGTCTCACAGTACGGACATTGCAATTTATTGCCCTGGCCACATCTGCAGTCCTCATGCCTCCTTGCAGCATGCCAAAGGCACATTCACGCAGATGAGCAGGGACCCTGGGCATCTTTCTTTTGGTGTTTTTCAGAATCAGTAGAAAGGCCTCTTTAGTGTCCTATGTATGAATTGTGCTGCATCTAGGATAGATACTATGACAGAAAGGCATCTTGGGCCATTAGTGCATGCTAGCTATACAATGCAACTAATAGTCTGATTTAATTTACAATTTACATATAAAAAACAACATAGTTACCCTTTTCTTGCTAAACAGAGCTTTGTTAAATGTGTATTCCCAATTAGGCTAGTGCTGCTAGCTAGCTAGCTAATTATTTGGCTATGTTAGCAAAACGGTTGCTAAATGCAATGGCTAAAACAGTTTAGCTAACTCTTACTAGAAATGTAATTAACGCTTTGACGCATGTGAGCACATAGGTGTAATCATTCTACAGTGGTACCTGCAGCGAACTCTCAACACGGTGTGATTAGAACACTTCATTAGAACGTCTAGTTACGATTGATGCAACAGTCAGCATTTGAGCTGGCCACTCTTTTTTCACAGAAAGATTTTGCACAAACACAGTCTTTACAATTGTATGTCCTCAATGTGAACAGTTTATTTTGGGATGCAGATGTTCAGACACACATCATATGCGTCCATTACAATCTATGCATGATTTGTCGCTAGTACTTGAAAACGTGAATAAAACAGTAAATAAAGAAATGATTACCACACAAACCCTTTTCTAATAGGGATTTATTGATTCAAGTTGCGCATGCCGGTGTTATGATACTCATGATTTGTCGCCATAGATGGTTTGTTTACATTTCTACCGTTGAAGCTAGAGGGAGTAAGCCTACAACAGGGGTGTAATTATTACTCCAAACAGTTGCAATAAAATCTGTCCGATAGAAATGCTAGTTTTCGTTGCAAAACAGAACATTTTGCAACTGTTTGGAGTAATGATTACACCCCAGCTCTATCTTGTGGTCGCGTCGGGGACAACAGTTGTTGACAACAGCAGAATTGTAGCTGAGCCTAACACTAACCCTTTTCCTAACCTCATTCCCCCAACCTGTTATGTTAATTCACCTAACCTACCACGTTAATTATCTAAAAAAACACCTGTGGCGAGACATCATCATTATCACCACAACGGTAGCCAATCACGTCACCCCTGACACTCACTCAGAGCCATTCAGTGTTGTTGTTTATGTATGTAACTAGTGGGTTAAGCTGTAGCATTAGCAATGTCTTTCAAAAAGACTCAACTCTGTAAATTCTGACAATGAGTCTGAGTTTGAAAGTGAGGAATCATATTCTGACAGTGACAGTGAGGAGTTGCCCCCCAACTTTGTGGCCATTGAGAACCCTGAATCTGAGAACCCCTTGTCCACCGACAAAATCCCAGGTCACTCTGAAGATGCTGGCGGTGGTGGAGGCAGACCAACAGTGGGTAAAGTACAGGAGGTCTGCGGAAGCTGGAAGGCCGCCAGCCATTTCACTTCCTGGGCATGCTTTGATGAGTTCCAGTCCGGAGTGCAAAGCCCCTTGCCATCTCCCTCTGAGGCAGAGTGCTTCAAGCTGTTTCTGTAAGAGGAGCTGGTGGGAGACGTATCGGAGGAGACCAATCGCTATGCCTTGGAGCTACAGGAGAAGAGAGAGCCTCAGGGAAGGTGGACCACCTGACGGGAAAGAGAAAGATCAAACCAGTCTGCTTGACTATAATCGCAAAATGGGGGCAGTGGATAAGGCGGACATGAGAAACAGCTTTGTGTTATAAAGTGCATATAAGAATATGTTTTTCCTGACACTGCTGTCTTCAATGGCCACATATTTCACCACCAGCTAACAAGAGAGATGATTACTGAACACATGTGTGTAATTGGACATACAGTTCACATACAAATCACATACATTTCCATTATGCAATTATATTGACAATATCTCACCCACCTCTCCCCTCCCTCATCCTCCCCACTCCTTCATTTCTCCTACTCCCTCTCCCTGTCCCCCATAGGTGAGGTGATTACCTACCAAAAGTACAGAGAGAACCTCATGGGAGATCTGCTGGAGGAGTACCACACCGCTCAGCGTCCATCCACTGGGGGCCGTCCTGCTGCAGACAATCCCCTGCACTGCATTTTCCCTCCGAATACAAATCGTTATGTTTGGGGCAAATCCAAATCAACACATCACCGAGTAACACTCTTCATATTTTCAAGCATGGTGGTGGCTGCATCATGTTATGGGTATGTTTGTCATTGGCAACGACTATTGAGTTTTTTAGGATAAAAATAAATGGAATACAGCTATAAGTACAGGAAAAATACTAGAGGAAATCCTGGTTCAGTTCAGTTTTCCAACAGACACTGGTAGACGAATAACCTAAAACACAAATCCACACTGGAGTTGCTACCAAGACAACATTGATTGCTCCTGAGTGGCCTAGTTACAGTTTTGACTTAAATTGTCTTGAGCATTTTTAGCAAGACTTGAAAATGGCTGTCTAGCAATGATCAACAATCAACTTGACAGAGATTTAAGAATTTTTTAAAGAATAATCGGCAAATATTGTACAATTCAGGTGTGCAAAGCTCTTAGAGACTTACCCAAAAAGACTCACAGCTGCAATCGCCACCAAAAGTGCATCTACAAAGTGTTGACTCAGGGGTGTGAATAATTCTGTAAATTATATATTTCTGTATTTCATTTGGAATAAATGTGCTAACATTTCTAAAAACATATTTTTTTGCTTTGTCATTATGGGGTATTGTATGTACATGGGCGATACATATATTTATATTTTTAATCCATTTTGAAATCAGGCTGTAACACAGCAAAATGTGGAAAAAGTCAAGGGGTATGAATACTTTCTGAAGTAATTAGTATGTCAGCAGTTAAAAAGGAATACACACAGAATACATTATGCTCCATACATACATACATACATTTACATTTACATTTACATTTTAGTCATTTAGCAGACGCTCTTATCCAGAGCGACTTACAGGAGCAATTAGGGTTAAGTGCCTTGCTCAAGGGCACATTAACGTCATTTAGCAGACGCTCTTAGCCAGAGCGACTCACAAATTGGTGCGTTCACCCTATAGCCAGTGGGATAACCACTTTACAATTTGGGGGGATGGGGGGGTTAGAAGGAATACTTTATCCTATCCCAGGTATTCCTTAAAGAGGTGGGGTTTCAAATGTCTCCGGAAGGTGGTGAGTGACTCCGCTGTCCTGGCGTCGTGAGGGAGCTTGTTCCACCATTGGGGTGCCAGAGCAGCGAACAGTTTTGACTGGGCTGAGCGGGAGCTATGCTTCCGCAGAGGAAGGGAGCCAGCAGGCCAGAGGTGGATGAACGCAATGCCCTCGTTTGGGTGTAGGGACTGATCAGAGCCTGAAGGTACAGAGGTGCCGTTCCCCTCACTGCTCCATAGGCAAGCACCATGGTCTTGTAGCGGATGCGAGCTTCAACTGGAAGCCAGTGGAGTGTGCGGAGGAGGGGGGTGACGTGAGAGAACTTGGGAAGGTTGAACACCAGACGGGCTGCGGCATTCTGGATGAGTTGTAGGGGTTTAATGGCACAGGCAGGGAGGCCAGCCAACAGCGAGTTGCAGTAGTCCAGACGGGAGATGACAAGTGCCTGGACCAGGACCTGCGCCGCTTCCTGTGTAAGGCAGGGTCGCACTCTCCGAATGTTGTAGAGCATGAACCTGCAGGAGCGGGTCACCACCTTGATGTTGGCGGAGAACGACAGGGTGTTGTCCAGGGTCACGCCTAGGCTCTTCGCACTCTGGGAGGAGGACACAGCGGAGTTGTCAACCGTGATGGCGAGATCATGGAACGGGCAGTCCTTCCCCGGGAGGAAGAGCAGCTCCGTCTTGCCAGGGTTCAGCTTGAGGTGGTGATCCGTCATCCATACTGATATGTCTGCCAGACATGCAGAGATGCGATTCGCCACCTGGTTATCAGAAGGGGGAAAGGAGAAGATTAGTTGTGTATCGTCAGCGTAGCAATGATAGGAAAGGCCATGTGAGGATATGACAGAGCCAAGTGACTTACATACATACATACATACATACATACATACATACATACATACATACATACATACATACATACATACATACATACATACATACATACATACATACATACATACATACATACATACATACATACATACATACATGCAGACAGACATACAGTACAAGTCAAAAGTTTGGACACACCTACTCATTCAAGGGTTTTTCTTTATTTTTACTATATTCTACAATATATAATAATAGTGAAGGCATCAAAACTATGAAATAACACATATGGAATCATGTAGTAACCAAGAAAGTGATAAACAAATCTAATTATATGTTATATTTGAGATTATTCAAAGTACCCACCCTTTGCCTTGATGACAGCTTTCACACTCTTGGCATTCTCTCAACCAGCTTCATGAGGTAGTCACCTGGAATGCATTTCAATTAACAGGTGTGCCTTTTTAAAAGTTAATTTGTAGAATTTCTTAATGCGTTTGAGCCAATCAATTGTGTTGTGACAAGGTAGGGGTGGTATAGAGAAGATATCCCTATTTGGTAAAAGACAGAGTCCATATTATGGCAAGAACAGCTCAAATAAGCAAAGAGAAACGACAGTCCATTTTACTTTGACATGAAGGTCAGTCAATACGGAAGATTTCAAGAACTTTGAAAGTTTCTTCAAGTGCAGTCGCAAAAAACCATCAAGCGCTATGATGAAACTGGCTCTCATGAGGACCGTCACAGGAAAGGAAGACCCAGAGTCATCCCTATATTGTTATTTATTTTGCTCATTTGTACCCAGTATCTCTATTTGCACATCATCTCTTGCACATCATTCCAGTGTTAATACTAAATTGTAATTATTTTGCACTATAGCCTATTTTATTGCCTTACCTCCATAACTTGCTAAATTTGCACACTGTATATTAATTGTATTTCTGTTGTATTTTTGACTTTGTTTTGTTTTACCCCATATGTAACTGTGTTGTTGTTTTTATCGCACTGCTTTGCTTTATCTTGGCCAGGTCGCAGTTGTAAATGAGAACTTGTTCTCAACTGGTTTACCTGGTTAAATAAAGGTGAAATAAAAAATAAATGAAAAGAGTTACCTCTGCTGCAGAGGATAAGTTCATTAGAGTTACCAGCCTTAGAAATTGCAGCCCAAATAAATGCTTCATAGAGTTAAAGTAAGAGACAGGTCTCAACATCAACTGTTCAGAGGAGACTGCGTGAATCAGGCCTTCATGGTCAAATTGCTGCAAAGAAACCACTACTAAAGGACACCAAAAAGAAGAAGAGACTTGCTTGGGCCAAGAAACATGAGCAATGGACATTAGACTGGTGGAAATCTGTCCTTTAGTATGATCCGTCCAAATTTGAGATTTTTGTTTCCAACCGCCATGTCTTTGTGAGACACAGAGTAGGTGAACGGATGATCTCCTCATGTGTAGTTCCCACTGTGAAGCATGTAGGAGGAGGTGTGATGGTATGGGAGTGCTTTGCTGGTGACACTGTCATTAATTTATATAGAATTCAAGGAAGACTTAACCAGCATGGCTACCACAGCATTGTGGAGCAATACGCCATCCCATCTGGTTTGCGCTCAGTGGGACTATCATTTGTTTTTCGACAGGACAATGACCCAACACACCTCCAGGCTGAGTAAGGGCTATTTGACCAAGAAGGAGAGTGATGGAGTGCTGCATCAGATGACCTGACCTCCACAATCACCCAACCTCAAACCAGTTGAGATGGTTTGGGATGAGTTGGACAGCAGAGTGAAGGAAAAGCAGCCAACAAGTGCTCAGCATATGTGGAACTCCTTCAAGACTGTTGGAAAAGCATTCCTCATGAAGCTGGTTGAGAGAATGCCAAGAGTGTGCAAATATGTCGTCAAGGCAGGACCTGAGATCCAGTTTCATAATAGCGCTTGATGGTTTTTGCGACAGCAAAAATACTTTACCTTTATTTAACTAGGCAAGTCAGTTAAGAACAAATTCTTATTTACAATGATGGCCTACACTGGCAAATCCGGATGACGCTGGGCCAATTTTGCGCTGCCCTATTGGACTCCCAATCACGGCCAGTTGTGAAACAGCCTGGAATCGAACCAGGGGGTCTGTAGTGACGCCTCAAGCACTGAGATGCAGTGCCTTAGACCACTGCGCCACTCGAGAGCCCACTTGAAGAAACTTTAAAAGTTCTTGACATTTTCCAGATTGACTGACCTTCATGTTTTAAAGTAATGATGGACTGTCGCTTCTCTTTGCTTATTTGAGCGCTGTAAAAGTGACCATCGGGATCTTGGTCACCTCCCTGACCAAGGCCCTACCTCCCCTGATAGCTCAGTTTGGCCGGGCGGCCAGCTCTAGGAAGAGTCTTGGTGGTTCCAAACTTCTTCAATTTAAGAATGATGGTGGCCACTGTGTTCTTGGGGACCTTCAATGCTGATCTGTGCCTCGACACAATCCTGTCTCGGAGCTCTACGGACAAATCCTTCGACCTCAAGGCTTGGTTTCTGCTCTGACATGCACTGTCAACTGTGGGACCTTATAGAGACAGGTGTGTGCCTTTCCAAATCATGTACAATCAATTGTTTCCGCCTTATTCACTGCCCCCATTTTGCGATTATAGTCAAGCAGACTCGTTTGTTAGAGCATGTAGCTAGCCAGATAGTGAAGGTAACATCATGGCTAATATCTACTATTTGTTCTTCAAAACGCATATAACTAAGAATGTTTGTCTGGCCAAAAATTGTTAGATAGCTAGCTAGCTATATAGCTAGCTACAACACCAACCTCAACATCTTGTAACTTAGGGCTAACGTTAGCTAGCTAGCACACGTGGCCAGACGTGATGGCTATGGTGTGTGCTTGTTGTTAATCACAGATCAGACATTGTGTTCAAGCCAATACGGCTTGAAATGTATTGGCCAGTTTATCTTTCCTATAGCTAAATAGTTTGGTTGGATGATTTCACTGGAATATTGCCCAGATCCGCAGGCAGGCAGAATTGTTTTATTTATTTTTTATTTCACCTTTATCTAACCAGGTAAGCCAGTTGAGAACAAGTTCTCATTTACAACTGCGACCTTGCCAAGATGAAGCAAAGCAGTGCGATTAAAAACAACAACACAGAGTTACATATGGGGTAAAACAAAACATAAAGTCAAAAATACAACAGAAAATATATATACAGTGTGTGCAAATGTAGCAAGTTATGGAGGTAAGACAATAAATAGGCCATAGTGCAAAATAATTACAATTAGTATTAACACTTGAATGATAGATGTGCAAGAGATGATGTGCAAATAGAGATACTGGGGTGCAAATGAGCAAAATAAATAACAATATGGGGATGAGGTAGTTGCGTGGGCTAATTTCAGATAGGCTGTGTACAGGTGCAGTGATCGGTAAGGTGCTCCGACATCTGACGCTTAAATTAGGGAGGGAGATAAGAGTCTCCAGCTTCAGAGATTTTTGCAGTTCATTCCAGTCATTGGCAGCAGAGAACTGGAAGGAATGGCGGCCAAAGGAGGTGTTGGCTTTGGGGATGACCAGTGAGATATACCTGCTGGAGCGCATACTACGGGTGGGTGTTGCTATGGTGTCCAATGAGCTAAAATAAGGAGGGGATTTGCCTAGCAGTGATTTATAGATGGCCTGGAGCCAGTGGTTTGGCGACGAATATGTAGTGAGGACCAGCCAACAAGAACGTACAGGTCACAGTGGTGGGTAGTATATGGGGCTTTGGTGACAAAACGGATGGCACTGTGATAGACTACATCCAATTTGCTGAGTAGAGTGTTGGAGGCTATTTTGTAAATGACATCGCCGAAGTCAAGAATCGGTAGAATAGTCAGTTTTACGAGGGCATGTTTGGCAGCATGAGTGAAGGAGGCTTTGTTGTGAAATAGGAAGCCGATTCTAGATTTAACTTTGAAACCTGTTACATCATTAAAGTGGCATTTGAAACAAATGGTTGATCCACTGCAGGGAAGACAAAGGGGAGAGGGTATAATAGGGCATTTTGTGTGATTGTTTCTATATGTACAGTTGGGAAAAAAAGTATTTAGTCAGCCACCAATTGTGCAAGTTCTCCCACTTAAAAAGATGAGAGAGGCCTGTAATTTTCATCATAGGTACACGTCAACTATGATTTTTAATGAATTTATTTGCAAATTATGGTGGAAAATAAGTATTTGGTCACCTACAAACAAGCAAGATTTCTGGCTCTCACAGACCTGTAACTTCTTCTTTAAGAGGCTCCTCTGTCCTCCACTCGTTACCTGTATTAATGGCACCTGTTTGAACTTGTTTTCAGTATAAAATACACCTGTCCACAACCTCAAACAGTCCAAACTCCACTATGGCCAAGACCAAAGAGCTGTCAAAGGACACCAGAAACAAAATTGTAGACCTGCACCAGGCTGGGAAGACTGAATCTGCAATAGGTAAGCAGCTTGGTTTGAAGAAATCAACTGTGGGAGCAATTATTAGGAAATGGAAGATATTCCATACCACTGATAATCTCCCTCGATCTGGGGCTCCACGCAAGATCTCACCCGTGGGGTCAAAATGAACAAGAACGGTGAGCAAAAATCCCAGAACCACACGGGGGGACCTAGTGAATGACCTGCAGAGAGCTGGGACCAAAGTAACAAAGCCTACCATCAGTAACACACTACGCCGCCAGGGACTCAAATCCTGCAGTGCCAGACGTGTCCCCCTGCTTAAGCCAGTACATGTCCAGGCCCATCTGAAGTTTGCTAGAGTGCATTTGGATGATCCAGAAGAGGATTGGGAGAATGTCATATGGTCAGATGAAACCAAAATATAACTTTTTGGTAAAAACTCAACTCGTCGTATTTGGAGGACAAAGAATGCTGAGTTGCATCCAAAGAACACCATACCTACTGTGAAGCATGGGGGTGGAAACAACATGCTTTGGGGCTGTTTTTCTGCAAAGGGACCAGGACGACTGATCCGTGTAAAGGAAAGAATGAATGGGGCCATGTATCGTGAGATTTTGAGTGAAAACCTTCTTCCATCAGCAAGGGCATTGAAGATGAAACGTGGCTGGGTCTTTCAGCATGACAATGATCCCAAACACACCGCCCAGGCAACGAAGGAGTGGCTTCGTAAGAAGCATTTCAAGGTCCTGGAGTGGCCTAGCCAGTCTCCAGATCTCAACCCCATAGAAAATCTTTGGAGGGAGTTGAAAGTCTGTGTTGCCCAGCGACAGCCCCAAAACATCACTGCTCTAGAGGAGATCTGCATGGAGGAATGGGCCAAAATACCAGCAACAGTGTGTGAAAACCTTGTGAAGACTTACAGAAAAAGTTTGACCTGTGTCATTGCCAACAAAGGGTATATAACAAAGTATTGAGAAACTTTTGTTATTGACCAAATACTTATTTTCCACCATAATTTGCAAATAAATTCATTAAAAATCCTACAATGTGATTTTCTGGAGAAAAAAAATCTCATTTTGTCTGTCATAGATGACGTGTACCTATGATGAAAATTACAGGCCTCTCTCATCTTTTTAAGTGGGAGAACTTGCACAATTGGTGGATGACTAAATACTTTTTTCCCCCACTGTACCGCTACACCATAAAATGTTTGCAAACAAATTTAACTTAAATATGACATTGTGTGTGATTGCATTTTGCAGGAGTGCAGTGTAACATGTTGGTGAAGGTCCAATACCAAAAATGCAAGAAGTTCATGAAGTTGCAGCCTGCGTTCTCTTATGGAGATTTCATCAATCAAGGTGAATATATGAACAGTCTTTATTTTCTTGATTTGAGTCAGACCCATTCTGTTGACCCCTAGGCGGCTTATCTTCCTGTATTCTGATTAGTCTCTCTTTTTTGTAGTCCAAAATATGTTTGGTTTACCCTCTGCAGCACAAATACAACTTTTTGATGATTCCCAAACTGAGGTGGAGGAGGATGTCCTGCAGGACCTGATTGAGGCCAATCCAGACCTGTGCCTCACAATCAAAGATCTTGATGAAGGTATCTTTCTACAGTCTCACATAATGATATCAACATATCATAACATGAATGTATAGATTGATTGCTTTGATCCATTGTTTGTGCTCAGACTTTTCTCCTGCAGGCTGTTCGACACCTAATTCGTGCAAAGACACATTATCCCTCTCGTCAAGTGATTTAGACCTGAGATCTCCAGAAAAACAACTTTAGGAGATGAGGTCATCGACTCCGCAGCAGCAAAAGAGGTGTAATGATAACTGATATTGGATGTTGATAATCCCATTTCTGTGTTTGCTCTTCATGGAGATTCCGACAGCATAAACCAACCCAAAATTGTTTAACTTTTCTCTTGTCTTAATAGATGGTCCGAGATGCCCTGACTAAGATCTGGTGGGCAAGACGTATTAGAAGAGTACCAGACAACCAAAACATTAGACCACAGAACCAGGAGAGAGATGATTGCCATCTTAGTCAGCCACCTGAAAGAGATGCATGGGTAAGCTTCTCAATAGCCAATCTGGCCACAAACAATGGATCAAAACAATCAAACTATACATTACTGTTATTTGGCATCATTATGAGACTGTAGAAAAATACAGTACCTTCATCAACAAAACTTTGGTAAAACTTATTTGGTGTGTGTATGCTTTACTGTTTCTGAGCAGGAGGCTTCCCACTCGTCAACAGAGAGTGGAATTGTGTCTCTCTTTCCTTTGTTGAGATATACTTTTTCTGCCAAAGGCTATGCAAGAGCTGGTAGAGCATCCTTCCTTTAATAGTTTGACACTTGTTCTGTGGACTGAAAGGGGCATCAAACAGTCATACAAATAATAACCATTTGATTACCATGTTGGACAACTTTTCCCACATCTAAGGAACACTTCTATGATCCTGACACGGGCAAAGGATATCTGAATTATCGCATGAAGGCGGTATTTACATTTACATTTACATTTACGTCATTTAGCAGACGCTCTTATCCAGAGCGACTTACAAATAGGTGCATTCACCTTATAGCCAGTGGGATAACCACTTTACAATTGTTTTTTTTTTGGGGGGGTGGGTGGGTTGGGGTAAGGGGGGGGTGGAAGGATTACTTTATCCTATCCCAGGTATTCCTTAAAGAGGTGGGGTTTCAATTGTCTCCGGAAGGTGGTGAGTGACTCCGCTGTCCTGGCGTCGTGAGGGAGCTTGTTCCACCATTGGGGTGTCAGAGCAGCGAACAGTTTTGACTGGGCTGAGCGGGAACTATGCTTCCCAGAGGTAGGGGAGCCAGCAGGCCAGAGGTGGATGAACGCAATGCCCTCGTTTGGGTGTAGGGACTGATCAGAGCCTGAAGGTATGGAGGTGCCGTTCCCCTCACAGCTCCGTAGGCAAGCACCATGGTCTTGTAGCAGATGCGAGCTTCAACTGGAAGCCAGTGGAGTGTGCGGAGGAGCGGGGTGACGTGAGAGAACTTGGGAAGGTTGAACACCAGACGGGCTGCGGCATTCTGGATGAGTTGTAGGGGTTTAATGGCACAGGCAGGGAGCCCAGCCAACAGCGAGTTGCAGTAATCCAGACGGGAGATGACAAGTGCCTGGATTAGGACCTGTGCCGCTTCCTTGTAAGGCAGGGTCGAACTCTCTGAATGTTGTGGAGCATGGATCGGGTCACCGCCTTGATATTAGCGGAGAACGACAGGGTGTTGTCCAGGGTCACGCCAAGGCTCTTCGCACTCTGGGATGAGGACACAACGGAGTTGTCAACCATGATGGCGAGATCATGGAACAGGCAGTCCTTCCCCGGGAGGAAGAGCAGCTCCGTCTTGCCAAGGTTCAGCTTGAGGTGGTGATCCGTCAACCATACTGATATTTCTGCCAGACATGCAGAGATGCGATTCGCCACCTGGTTATCAGAAGGGGGAAAGGAGAAGATTAGTTGTGTGTCATCAGCGTAGCAATGATAGGAGAGGCCATGTGAGGATATGACAGAGCCAAGTGACTTGGTGTATAGCGAGAATAGGAGAGGGCCTAGAACTGAGCCCTGGGGGACACCAGTGGTGAGAGCACGTGGTGCGGAGACAGGTTCTCGCCACGCCACTTGGTAGGAGCGACCGGTCAGGTAGGACGCAATCCAAGAGTGAGCCGCGCCGGAGATGCCCAGCTCGGAGAGGGTGGAGAGGAGGATCTGATGGTTCACAGTATCAAAGGCAGCAGACAGGTCTAGAAGGACAAGAGCAGAGGAGAGAGAGTTAGCTTTAGCAGTGCGGAGAGCCTCCGTGACACAGAGAAGAGCAGTCTCAGTTGAATGACCAGTCTTGAAACCTGACTGGTTTGGATCAAGAAGGTCATTCTGAGAGAGATAGCAAGAGAGTTGGCTAAAGACGGCACGCTCAATAGTTTTGGAGAGAAAAGAAAGAAGGGATACTGGTCTGTAGTTGTTGACATCAGAGGGATCGAGTGTTGGTTTTTTGAGAAGGGGTGCAACTCTCGCTCTCTTGAAGACGGAAGGGACATAGCCAGCGGTCAAGGATTAGTTTATCAGCGAGGTGAGGTAAGGGAGAAGGTCACCGGAGATGGTCTGGAGAAGAGAGGAGGGGATAGGGTCAAGCGGGCAGGTTGTTGGGCGGCCTGCCATCACAAGTCGCAAGATTTTATCTGGAGAGAGAGGGGATAAAGAAGTCAAAGCATAGGGTAGGGCAGTGTGAGCAGGACCAGCAGGGGGGGGTGGGGGGGGGGGATTCAGCAGGGAGGAGAATGTGGCAAAGAGCTTCCTAGGGTTAGAGGCAAATGCTTGGAATTTAGAGTGGTAGAAAGTGGCCTTAGCAGCAGAAATAGATGAAGAAAATGTAGAGAGGAGGGAGTGAAAAGATGCCAGGTCCGCAGGGAGTCTAGTTTTCTTCCATTTCCGCTCAGCCGCCCAGAGCTCTGTTCTGTGAGCTCGCAATGAGTCATCAAGCCACGGAGCTGGAGGGGTGGACCGAGCCGGCCGGGAGGATAGGGGACATAGAGAGTCAAAGGATGCAGAAAGGGAGCAGAGGAGGGTTGAGGAGGCATAATCAGGAGATTGGAGGGAGAAGGATTGAGCAGAGGGAAGAGATGATAGGATGGAAGAGGAGAGAGTAGCGGGAGAGAGAGAGCGAAGGTTGCGACGGTGCATTACCATCTGTGTAGGGGCAGAGTGAGTAGTGTTGGAGGAGAGGGAGAGAGAAAAGGATACAAAGTAGTGGTCGGAGACTTGGAGGGGAGTTGCAGTGAGATTAGTAGAACAACAGCATCTAGTAAAGATGAGGTCAAGCGTATTGCCTGCCTTGTGAGTAGGGGGGGGACGGTGAGAGGGTGAGGTCAAAAGAGGAGAGGAGTGGAAAGAAGGAAGCAGAGAGAAATGAGTCAAATGTAGACGTAGGGAGGTTGAAATCCCCCAGAACTGTGAGGGGTGAGCCATCCTCAGGAAAGGAACTTATCAAGGCGTCAAGCTCATTGATGAACTCTCCAAGGAAACCTGGAGGGCGATAGACGACAAGGATATTAATCTTAAATTGGTTAGTGACTGTGACAGCATGGAATTCAAATGAGGAGATAGACAGATGGGTCAGGGGAAAAATTTAGAATGTCCACTTGGGAGAGATGAGGATTCCTGTGCCACCACCCCGCTGACCAGATGCTCTCGGGGTATGCGAGAACACATGGTCAGACGAGGAGAGAGCAGCAGGAGTAGCAGTGTTTTCAGTGGTAATCCATGTTTCCGTCAGTGCCAAGAAGTCGAGGGACTGGAGGGTAGCATAGGCTGAGATGAACTCTGCCTTGTTGGCAGCAGAACAGCAGTTCCAGAGGCTGCCTGAGACCTGGAACTCCACGTGGGAGGTGTGTGCAGGGACCACCAGGTTAGAGAGGCAGCAGCCACGCCGTGTGAGGCGTTTGTGTAGCCTGTGCGGAGAGGAGAGAACAGGGATAGGCAGAGGCATAGTTGACAGGCTGCAGGAGATGGCTACAATAATGCAGAGGAGATTGGAATGAAATGAACTAAACATCTGGGAAAGGAGAGAGCGGGGCCTCCCTCACCACAACCCCCAAATATAACTCTCCCAACTTCCACCTCAGAAACTATAATTGTTGTAAACTACAGCGGTTAAATTTTTTCTAGGAATAGACTAACTTAGTTTATTCAGCTAGCTGACTAGGTGCAGTATTATTCCGTGAAAATCGTCCGGGCACCTCGTCATAAGACGCCACAGCCAGCTAGCATGCCGGCCACAACAAACCACCAGTGTATCAACACGCAAGCAGATCGTTCGTGTCCGTGTCTAACGTTGTGGGTTAGTCCCGACAGCTTGAGCGAGTCCGTCGTCAACTTATTCAGCCAGTTAGTTAGCTAGAATAGTTTGCAAACTAGCTAGCCATTGCTTTCAGACAAAGAAGAACCCCTCCTTTCACGGCACGAACACACAGAGAGAGCCAAACTAGTCAACCATGTCCCGAATTCCTTGAACGACTCGGGCTATCAATATGTAAAAAATATAAAATAAAAAAACACAAATGTAGGTTATGACTTACCCCTAGCAGCTACTGTTAGCTAGCCAAGTGCAAAGCTAGCCACTGAATTGACTCAGCCAGTTCGCGTCTGTTCGCTCGGTCGTTCCAGCTATTGTTTACTAGTAGCTATCCAGGTAGCAACAAGCTAGCAAAATTTCAAGCACAGTAGCCACTTGCTACCTAACGTTAACGGTTCAGACAATGAGGTTAGAAAACAGCTGAATGGTAGGCAATTATTGTATGTAATTATTGTAGGCAGCCAGCTGGCGTAATTACAGGAACTCTCAGGCGTGAAACAACTATACCGTTGCTAATAGCTACTCGCCAGCTAGTCCAGGTGGTGGGTTAGCTAGCTAGCTTCGTGCTACACCCGGCACAGCCGAATACAATACTAACCTACAATAATTACATACAACAACCCACGATAACTACCTACAATACCTAACTACAATCTAAATACATAGTTTAAGCCTAACTCGACAAAGCCCAAGCTATGTATAAAGCCAAGCTTACCCGACGCCAAGCTTACCCGACGACCTCCTCCGTGATGCAACCAGTCAGTTGGAGCTCTACCATAGTTGACCCAAAACTATAATCTGTTACGAACAGAGTGGAGTAAGTTTTGTAGACTTTATCCTTTGCCAAAGTATCAAGGAAGACCTCACGTCGAACCATTAAGAAGAGTATTTCAACCCAGTCGGGAGGTCCAACCCATAGGAGGATGACTGACCTGGACCACCAGCTTGTTGGTGATGCTTGCAAGGAGGCCATATCATTCCTTGTCCACTTGGCAGATGAAAAACTAATCTATCAGAAGATGGAGGTGTTCCAGTCTCACCAGAAGCTAGTTTATAGTCCAGACAGAAGCACAGATGTCCTCACAGTCTTTCCCATGTTGCTGGACATCAAAGGATTGGTTAGTGATGTAGTATGTAGTATGTCTGATTGAGAACATGATTTTGTGTTGGTCATGAAGTTGAATTGATCCACTTTGTATTAGGTGAATCAGGACTTTTTGCTGATGTTCGACGATGGAATATCTAAGCTCCTTGAAAAGTTGAACACTGTACTGAAGCCTGACTATTACCACCGATTTGCATCACCTCCTGAAATCTGCAGAAAAACTGCCAGAGAATGACACAGAAACCAGTAAGTGGATTCTCTCGTGGGTAGTGCAATGTTTCAAACTCAGCAATATTGTTTTATGTGATTTGGGGTGTTTGCCTTTTCTCACCCTCAGACTGGGACAATGATATGTCCTCC
Source organism: Coregonus clupeaformis (assembly GCF_020615455.1). Taxonomy (NCBI): domain Eukaryota; kingdom Metazoa; phylum Chordata; class Actinopteri; order Salmoniformes; family Salmonidae; genus Coregonus; species Coregonus clupeaformis. Next base: position 57,899,323 of record NC_059215.1, read on the forward strand.
CTGCTGCTGCTGCTTCATCTCCTCCCACCACCAGCAGGAGGGAAGAGGACCAAGATCAGTGCCAATGATGCTGTGGACAGACTAGTGCACTTTCATAATGTTGGCTGCTTTTCCTTCGCTCTGCCTTCCGACTCATCCCAAACCATCTCAATTTGGTGTAAGGTAGGGGTATTGTGGAGGCCAGGTCATCTGATGCAGCACTCCATCACTCTCCTTCTTGGTAAAATGGCCCTTGCAGAGCCTGAAGGTCTGTTGGGTCATTGTCCTTTTGAAAAACAAATTATAGTCCCACTAAGCCCAAACCAGATGGGATGGCATATCGCTGCAGAATGCTGTGGTAGCCATGCTGGTTAAGTGTGCCTTGAATTCTAAATAAATTCCACAAATTAACTTTTAAGAAGGCACACCTGTTAACCTCTATGGGATTGGTGTCCCGTATATGGGACGATTGAGCTAACGTGCACTAATGTGATTAGCGTGACTGTTGTAAGTAACAGCAAACTTTCCAGGACATAGACATGTCTTATATGGGCAGAAAGCTTAAATTCTTGTTAATCTAACTGCACTGTCCAATTTACAGTAGCTACTACAGTGAAAAAAGACCATGCTCTTGTTTGAGGAGAGTGCACAACAACAAACAATTTATCACGGCAACTGGTTTGATATATTCATCTCTGAAGGTAAATATTGTACTTACATTCAGTAATCATGCTCTGATTTGTCATCATAAGGGTCCCAGAGATAAAATGTAGCACAGTTTTGTTTGATCAAATCAATTTTTATATTCTAATATAGGAACTGGGTTCTACAGTTTGAACCCCTGCTGTCTCTGGCTCCACACCCACATCTAGATGTGTGAAAGTTAGGGTATAAGCTAATGATCCATCATGTATGACATTCCTGGGAGTGTGTAAACGTACATTTTGTATTACCATATCATTTTTGTATGTTCTAAATAGTTATGTACTTGAAAATGTATAAATTGACCAATTCGGCACATTTGGGCAGACTTGATACAAAATAGTCCAGTATTGCAATGCTTCACTGGATTAATCTGAAATTCTGCACACACACTGCTGCCATCTAGTGGCCAAAATCGAAATTGCGCCTAAACTGCAATATTATCTTGCATTTCAAAGATGACAAAAAAACAAAAACAAAAAAAAGCAAATGCTCTTGTTTGTATTATCTTTTACCAGAACTAATGTGTTATATTCTCCTGCATTAATTTCACATTTACAAAAACTTCAAAGTGTTTCCTTTCAAATGATATCAAGAATATGCATATCCTTGCTTCAGGTCCTGAGCTACAGGCAGTTAGATTTGGGTAAGTCATTTTAGGCTAAAATGTTTGTAGTAATTTTTCTATGGACATAATGCATGACATTCTTGAAGGGGGGGCTCAGTTTGAGTTAAAATTGTTATTTGAATATGTCTCTGAAAATTTTATTTTGAAACGTGCGCTTCTCTCTAGAATCTACTCATTTGACTATGGGTACTTGGAGCGCAAAAACCGTCCAACCAAAGTCAACCTAGAGAACAGTGGAAATAGCATAGCACTTTATTCTATTCAAACTCTGTGTCTTGTGAGAAACGTTCCCTTGATTTTGGGTGATGTTGTTCCACCAGGAAATGAGAACTGGAATTTGCTGCTCATCTTACTGCAAATAATCAACATTGTTTTTTCCCCTTTTCTTAGCCAGGGCATGACTGTGTATCTGAAGCATTTGATAGTTGAACATCACACACTTTTCAAACAGTTGTACCCCCATAAAAAACGTAATACCCAAACATCACTTTGTGATACATTACCCAGCATGCAAAAGACAAATCGGTCCTTTATTGCATATGTGGAGCATGAGGTTTGAGGCAAAGCACAAACTCTTTAAGAACACCCTCAAAAACTTCAAGATCATTACTAAGTCCCTTGCCAAAAAACATTTTGCTATAGGCCATCACTGGGAGACATCACCATTGCAACATACCGAGTATGGACCGATGAAAGCATTTTCTCTGAGTGATTTTACTGGTGGTGAGGAGTTGGCAGCTTCACTTCAGGTCACTATGCAGAAAGCCATTTACTCTACCAGCTGGGTTAAGATGGATGGCACGGAGTGCAGAGAGGGACTGTTAGTTTGCAGTAAGATGGAGCATGAAATGCCAGTCTTTTGTAAAATAACTTTGATCATTATGGTTGACAATATTGTATACCTATTGCTGGACAAGTTGCATACTGATAATATCAGTGAACATTACATTACATATGCATTCACTGTGTTTGATGGTGTTGATGACAAAGCTGTTGTCAATGTTGATGATCTAACATTGTATAAGCCTTTTCTCCTTCAAAGTGCTTATGGTGCTGATGACAGCCTTTATGTTGTTCCTTTGTTTGACATGCTTGAGTAATAGTCAGATTATTGGCAACATTGTCAAGAAAATTGCATACCTAGTCTTAGGAGGGCTTCCACTTGTGTTAAATAGCAACTCTGCAAATAATATTGTTCTCATATAGTACATGTACTGAGGCGCCTGTGATGCACTGATTTCATTCTGATGCGCCTGTGATGCACCGATTTCATTCTGATGCACCTGTGATGTACTGATTTCATTTTAATGTGCCTGTGATGCACCATTTTCATTTTAATGTGCCTGTGATGCACTGTTCTCACTGTGATGTGCCTGTGATGCAATGATTTCATTTTAATGAGCCTGTGATGCACTGATTTCATTTTATTGTGCCTGTGATGCACTGTTTTCACTGATGCACCCTTTCTTTGTGGCCTAAACAAATGAAACAAAGCAGTCACTACTCTTGTAACGAATCCTTTATTGCTCCTGTTTAACTCACCTACAACATGCAGGCTTGATTTATGAGTGGGAGAGAATTGTTATTTCCTAGTGTGAATAAAAAGTGTTAAATTCACACTGATGAGAGTCGACCTATATAAAGACTGGACGAGTGTTAAAATTAACATGCCTGGTGTTAAATTAACACTTTAAAATTTGCTGTGTGGCTGCCTCCAGAACAATATTTATGATGAAAAACACTAACCTGCCTATTTTTCTGCCTTTGTCTTTCATGAACGGCCCCGCGATTTAATTTCTCGATCTACATCTGGCCTCCCTTGACAAAACATTTGTAAAAAATTAGCCAATCAGCGTTGAGCTAAACTGAGCGAGCTCAACTGTGAATGGTCCCGGCGCACCCAAAAAAAAGTGTAAAGGGAAGCCAGCTTGTATTTGGCGTCATTCCTACCAAAAGCCATTGACAGAAAAACTTTAATTGTTGCATCTCGTTGTGTTGTTGTCCGCCGGTGGCTAGCTAGCCAGCTAGCTATAATTGGCCCTTTCCTAAATTAGCCATGGATGGAGATAGGGATTTGGACTTGTGTTCTGATTATAAAGGGGATCCTGATCCAACCATTAATTCATACATTGTAGTACCCCTGGGCTGAGAGGATGGAAGTTCAGTATGTAGCTAGATGTAGAAGGATAATGTTAACTAGCTAACATTGCTCAGGAATGGAAGTTAGGCTAGCGAGCAAGCATTTTAACCAGGTAGCTTAGGACAACAAAAAATAAAAGTGTGTACTGTATGACTGTTTCATCAACATGACAGAGAGGAGGATGGCATTGGCGTTTCTCTACAAATAGGGTGAGTCAACATATTTTTCTACTTGCATGAACGCACACGCCATGCACACACACACACGCACACAGAAATCAGAACCATGGGCAGCCACATCATATTTACAGTAGCTTACGTTGATTGGACTAAATTGTTTTTGGTATCTTTTAGTCAACGTATTAGACTAAGCAGAGCTGATTTGATGATGTTGAAATATTTAAGTTGAAATGGTGCTGGAGTAGTGGAGGCAGCTCCTGTTTTCTTTGCTTGGCTTCCCCAGTGATTTTACCAACACACCGCTACTGTTTCCAAATGAACCTTTGTGAATGGCTGTGTTCATATTTTAGAGCAATAATGGACCTAATTGATTCCCACATTTTAAATATACCTCAGGAGGAATACCGTCCCATCCAGGTGATTTCTTTATTCATGCTGTCCAATGCCCTTTTGAGATTTGGGCTCCCAGCGAGGTGGCTTCCTCTGTTGAGAGAAGAGGAGATCGTAATTATTTTAGAAAGGAGTTAGTCTGGCTTGATGTGGATTTACAATCAAAGGTGTACAGTTCTTTATAGAAGTGGGAAAATCTTTGATACATTCATTTGGGTTCTGATAGTAATTCCCCTGCTTCAGATTCAATAGTTGCTATATCAGCTAAATGATCATTACTGCGTAGCTTGTTGGCCAGTAGAAAACTGGGATGATTACCATGGAAGTATCTAACTCGATGGATGACAAATTCTGCTCTCTGTTTTATCAATAAATTAAGTTCTGTCTTAACTTTGGAAAGAGTAATAGCTACACTGTAAGACTTATCTGTAATTTCAAAGTAAAATGCCATAAATGTGTTTTGCAGCATTTGTAGGACATTTTAGAAATTACTGTAGTAGAAAAGGTAAACACTTTAGTAATTAATTTACTGGTTTTAATTGCAAGTCTAGGGCCGAGGTAATCTCCTCAAGGACAATATCTCGGATTGTAGCGGCCAGCTCTTTCTGTTGTCTGGTGTTGAGAGCCTCCATGTTCCCATAGGTGAATTGTGGACGAACAGATTATGCTATCTCCTGGAGCAAAATAGACCTACCAGTTTTTTCTTGTCATACAATGAACATCCCACACCTTAATATGGTGTTTACTATTGACAATTGTTTGAAAAAAGTATGTTAATTCATAGAACGTTTGCAAAACAAAGCCACGATAGTGGCCATGAGTTTCATTGCATGCCACCAGAACCAGAAACCCTAACAGTGATATCTTCTTCACACAGGAAATGAGCACTGTGTCAACAGCCATCTGAAGCTGTAGGCGGATGCGTCTCAAATCCACCTGTTGTGGAAGGTGGCCGACCTACAGTGGTGTTTGTCAGACCATGAGACATCCCAAAAATCGCTCTTCTCACGAAAACGTCTGTAGCGTCCGAACGGTTTTAGCCTGCAAAACAAATGTGACCACAATGTGGAAAGGGGAGATTCTCACGAACACGATGGTGTTCTCCGTTTTGATTGTCTGAAGTCGATACCATCGATGTGCAAACTTCTGTTGGTAGCATCCAAACCGTTTCGACTACAAACTAACAAGACCCCATTGTGGAAATGGGAGATTCTCACGAACATGATGGTGTGCTCTGTTTAGTTCTACGACCCCCACAAGATTCACTGGACTCGTCTGAATGTAACCAGTACCAGTTTAAACCCCTATGGTTGACCCATCTGTTTTGCTCTAGGACTCCCACAGGCCTCACAAGACTCGCCTGAAGGTCCCCTAGTACCATTGGAAAAAATTTATGAAAGTATATATCGAGACTGTTTAGTGACAACAACAAAAAAGAGTGATCTTCAAATTCAAATCAAATAACGAAATGATCCTTGATATTACCTTCTTAAAACAATTCCATATAGCTTAGTAGAACCCCTCCCCCGGCTTAGACAGGGCTTAGACTGTTTAGTGCCAAAAATAAGGGGTTAAATAAAGTTGAAGTCGGAAGTTTACATACACTTACAGTGGGGAAAACAAGTATTTGATACACTGCCGATTTTGCAGGTTTTCCTACTTACAAAGCATGTAGAGGTCTGTAATTTTTATCATAGGTACACTTCAACTGTGAGAGAAGGAAAATCCAGAAAATCACATTGTATGATTTTTAAATAATTAATTTGAATTTTATTGCATGACATAAGTATTTGATCACCTACCAACCAGTAAGAATTCCGGCTCTAACAGACCTGTTAGTTTTTCTTTAAGAAGCCCTCCTGTTCTCCACTCATTACCTGTATTAACTGCAGCTGTTTGAACTCGTTACCTCTATAAAAGACACCTGTCCACACACTCAATCAAACAGACTCCAACCTCTCCACAATGGCCAAGACCAGAGAGCTGTGTAAGGACATCAGGGATAAAATTGTAGACCTGCACAAGGCTGGGATGGGCTACAGGACAATAGGCAAGCAGCTTGGTGAGAAGGCAACAACTGTTGGCGCAATTATTAGAAAATGGAAGAAGTTCAAGATGACGGTCAATCACCGTCGGTCTGGGGCTCCATGCAAGATCTCACCTCGTGGGTCATCAATGATCATGAGAAAGTTGAGGGATCAGCCCAGAACTACACGGCAGGACCTGGTCAATGACCTGAAGAGAGCTGGGACCACAGTCTCAAAGAAAACCATTAGTAACACACTACGCCGCCATGGATTAAAATCCTGCAGCGCACGCAAGGTCCCCCTGCTCAAGCCAGCGCATGTCCAGGCCCATCTGACATGCGCTGCAGACGGAGGAGGAATGGGAGAAGGTCAAAAATAGAGCTTTTTGATCTAAACTCCACTCGCCGTGTTTGGAGGAAGAAGAAGGATGAGTACAACCCCAAGAACACCATCCCAACCGTGAAGCATGGAGGTGGAAACATCATTCTTTGGGGATACTTTTCTGCAAAGGGGACAGGACGACTGCACCGTATTGAAGGGAGGATGGATGGGGCCATGTATCGCGAGATCTTGGCCAACAACCTCCTTCCCTCAGTAAGAGCATTGAAGATGGGTTGTGGCTGGGTCTTCCAGCATGACAATGACCCGAAACACACAGCCAGGGCAACTAAGGAGTGAATCCGTAAGAAGCATCTCAAGGTCCTGGAGTGGCCTAGCCAGTCTCCAGACCTGAACCCAATATAAAATCTTTGGAGGGAGCTGAAAGTCCGTATTGCCCAGCGACAGCCCCGAAACCTGAAGGATCTGGAGAAGGTCTGTATGGAGGAGTGGGACAAAATCCCTGCTGCTGTGTGTGCAATCCTGGTCAAGACCTACAGGAAACGTATGGTCTCTGTAATTGCAAACAAAGGTTTCTGTACCAAATATTAAGTTCTGCTTTTCTGATGTATCAAATACTTATGTCATGCAATAAAATGCAAATTAATTACTTAAAAATCATACAATGTGATTTTCTGGATTTTTGTTTTAAATTCCGTCTCTCACAGTTGAAGTGTACCTATGATAAAAATTACAGACCTCTACATGCTTTGAAAGTAGGAAAACCTGCAACATCGGCAGTGTATCAAATACTTGTTCTCCCCACTGTAGGTTGGAGTCATTAAAATACATTTTACACCCACTCCACAAGTTTCTTGTTAACAAACTATAGTTTTGGCAAATCGGTTAGGACATCTACTTTGTCCATGACACAAGTAATATTTCCAACAATTGTTTACAGACAGATTATTTCACTTATAATTCACTGTATCACAATTCAAGTGGGTCAGAAGTTTACATACACTAAGTTGACTGTGCCTTTAAACATCTTGCAAAATTCCAGAAAATGATGCCATGGCTTTAGTAGCTTCTAATAGCCTAATTGACATAATTTGAGTCAATTGGCGGTGACCCTGTGGATGTATTTCAAGGCCTACCTTCAAACTCAGTGCCTCTTTGTTGACATCAAGGGAAAATCAAAAGAAGTCAGCCAATACCTCAGAAAAAAAATGGTAGACCTTCACAAGTCTGGTTCATCACTTGGGAGCAATTTCCAAACGCCTGAAGGTACCACGTTCATCTGTACAAACAATAATACGCAAGTATAAACACCATGGGACCACGCAGCCGTCATACCGCTCAGGAAGGAGACGCATTCTGTCACCTAGAGATGAACATACTTTGATGTGAAAAGTGCAAATAAATCCCAGAACAATAGCAAAGGACCTTGTGACGATGCTGGAGGACACAGGTACAAAAGTATCTATATCCACAATAAAACGAGTCCTATATCAACATAACCTGAAAGGCCGTTCAGCAAGGAAGAAGCCACTGCTCCAAAACCGCCATTAAAAAAGCCAGACTACAGTTTGCAACTGCACATGAGGACAAAGATCGTACTTTTTGGAGAAATGTCCTCTAGTCTGATGAAACAAAAATAGAACTGTTTAGCCATATTGACCATCGTTATGTTTGGAAGAAAAAGGGGGGTGCTTGCAAGCCGAAGAACACCATCCCAATCGTGATGCACGGGGGTGGCAGCATCATGCTGTGGGGTTGCTTTGCTGCTGGAGGGACTGGTGCACTTCACAAAATAAATGGCATCATGAGGAAGGAAAATGATGTGGATATATTGAAGCAACATCTCAAGACATCAGTCAGGAAGTTTAAGCTTGGTCGCAAATGGGTCTTCCAAATGGACAATGACCCCAAGCATACTTCCAAAGTTGTGACGAAATGGCTTAAGGACAACAAAGACAAGGTATTGGAGTGGCCATCACAAAGCCCTGACCTCAATCCTGTAGAAAATGTGTGGGCAGAACTGAAAAAGCGTGTGCGAGCAAGGAGGCCTACAAACCTGACTCAGTTAAACCAGCTCTGTCAGGAGGAATGGGCCAAAATTCACCCAACTTATTGTGGGAAGCTTGTGAAAGGCTACCCGAAAAGTTTGACCCAAGTTAAACAATTTAAAGGCAATGCTACCAAATACTAATTTAGTGTATGTAAACTTCTGACCCACTGGGAATGTGATGAAATAAATAAAAGCTGAAAAAAATCATTCTCTCTACTATTATTTTGACATGACAATATTAAAATAAGTGATGATCCTGACCTACGACAGGGAATTTTTACTAGGATTAAATGTCAGTAATTGTGAAAAACTGAGTTTAAATGTATTTGGCTAAGGTGTATGTAAACTTCTGACTTCAACTGTGCATGCAAAATATATATACAGTGGGGAGAACAAGTATTTGATACACGACCGATTTTGCATGTTTTCCTAATTACAAAGCATGTAGAGGTCTGTAATTTTTTATCATAGGTACACTTCAACTGTGAAAGACGGAATCTAAAACAAAAATCCAGAAAATCACATTGTATGATTTTTAAGTAATTAATTTGTATTTTATTGCAAACATAAGTATTTGACACATCAGAAAAGCATAACTTAGTATTTGGTACACAAACCATTGTTTGCAATTACAGAGATCATACGTTCCTGTAGGTCTTGACCAGGTTTGCACACACTGCAGCAGGGATTTTGTCCCACTCCTCCATACAGACCTTCTCCAGATCCTTCAGGTTTCGGGGCTATCGCTGGGCAACACGGACTTTCAGCTCCCTCCAAAAATGTTCTATTGGGTTCAGGTCTGGAGACTGGCTAGGGCACTCCAGGACCTTGAGATTATTCTCATGGAGCCTCTCCTTAGTTGCTCTGGCTGTGTGTTCCGGGTCGTTGTCATGCTGGAAGACCCAGCCACGACCCATCTTCAATGCTCTTACTGAGGGAAGGAGGTTGTTGGCCAAGATCTCACGATACATGGCCCCATCCATTCTCCCCTCAATACGGTGAAGTCGTCCTGTCCCCTTTGCAGAAAAGCATACCCAAAGAATGATGTTTCCACCTCCATGCTTCACGGTTGGGATGGTGTTCTTGGGGTTGTACTCATCCTTCTTCTTCCTCCAAACACGGCGAGTGGAGTTTAGACCAAAAAGCTATATTTTTGTCTCATCAGACCACATGACCTTCTCCCATTCCTCCTCTGGATCATCCAGATGGTCATTGGCAAACTTCAGACGGGCCTGGACATGCGCTGGCTTGAGCAGTGGGACCTTGCTTGCGCTGCAGGATTTTAATCCATGACGGCGTAGTGTGTTACTAATGGATTTCTTTGAGACTGTGGTCCCAGCTCTATTCAGGTCATTGACCAGGTCCTGCCGTGTAGTTCTGGGCTGATCCCTCACCTTCCTCATGATCATTGATGCCCCACAAGGTGAGATCTTGCATGGAGCCCCAGACCGAAGGTGATTGACCGTCATCTTGAACTTCTTCCATTTTCTAATAATTGCGCCAACAGTTGTTGCCTTCTCACCAAGCTGCTTGCCTATTGTCCTGTAGCCCATCCCAGCCTTGTGCAGGTCTACAATTGTATCCCTGATGTCCTTACACAGCTCTCTGGTCTTGGCCATTGTGGAGAGGTTGGAGTCTGTTTGATTGAGTGTGTGGACAGGTGTATTTTATACAGGTAACGAGTTCAAACAGGTGCAGTTAATACAGGTAATGAGTGGAGAACAGGAGAGCTTCTTAAAGAAAAACTAACAGGTCTGTGAGAGCCGGAATTCTTACTGGTTGGTAGGTGATCAAATACATATGTCATGCAATAAAATGCAAATTAATTACTTAAAAATCATACAATGTGATTTTCTGGATTTTTGTTTTATATTCCGTCCTTCACAGTTGAAGTGTACCTATGATAAAAATTACAGACCTCTACATGCTTTGTAAGTAGGAAAACCTGCAAAATCGGCAGTGTATCATATACTTGTTCTCCCCACTGTATATATATATTTCCTGATATCTGTCAGATTTACATTTTAGCAGACGCTCTTATCCAGAGCGACTTACAGTTAGTGAGTGCATACATTTTCATACTGGTCCCCCGTGGGAAACAAACCCACAGCCTTGGCGTTGCATGTGCCATGCTCTACCAACTGAGCTATAGTACAGACATTACAGACTTCCTTTAGATTTTTTGGGGGGACTATCTGTTGTTCGATGTAGTGAATCTGTCACACCCTGACCTGTTTCACCTGTCTTTGTGATTGTCTCCACCCCCCTCCAGGTGTCGCCCATCTTCCCAATTATCACCTAGGTATTTATACCTGTGTTCTCTGCTTGTCTGTTGCCAGTTCATTTTGTTTCGTCAAGCCTACCAGCGGTTTTCTCCCTTGCTCCGGTCTTTCTCATGTTCCTGTTTTCTAGTTTTCCCGGTTTTGAACATTCTGCCTGCCCTGACCCTGAGCCTGCCTGCCGTTCTGTACCTTGTGACACCACCCTGGATTACTGACCTCTGCCTGCCCTTGACCTGTCGTTTGCCTGCCCCCTGTTTTTGTAATAAACTTTTGTGACTTCGACACTCTCCGCATCTGGGTCTTCTCCTGAAACGTGATAAAATCTGTTATTCAATGCATTTGAATGGGCTAATAGCAGTAAGGCCAAAAATAATAGAAAGGGCTTAGAGTCTTATGGGTTGAAAAATGAATGGAAGTATGGAGGTCATTTTGTACCTACCTCAAAAAAGGCTTAAATATGTGTAAAAAAACAACAACACGTGGCACCGTCATAGGATGTCACCTTTCCAACAAGTAAGTTCGTCAAATTTCTGCCCTTATTGTAAAGTGGAAACGTCTAGGAGCAACAACGGCTCAGCCGCGAAGTGGTAGGCCACACAAGCTCACAGAACGGAACCACCAAGTGCTGAAGCACGTAGCGCGTAAAAATCGTCTGTACTCGGTTGCAACGCTCACTACCGAAGCAACGTCAGCGCAACAACTGTTTGTCGGGAGCTTAATGAAATGGGTTTCCATGGCCGAGCAGCCGCACACAAGCCTAAGATCACCATGCACGTGGTGTAAAGCTCGCCGCCATTGGCCTCTGGAGCATTGGAAACGCGTTTTCTGGAGTGATGAATCTTGCTTCACCATCTGGCAGTCCGACAAACGAATCTGGGTTTGGGGGATGCCAGGAGACCGCTACCTGCCCAAATGCATAGTGCCAACTGTAAAGTTTGGTGGAGGAGGAATAATGGTCTGGGGCTGTTTTTCATGCTTTTGGCTAGGCCCCTTAGTTCCAGTGAAGGGAAATCTTAACACTACAGCATACAATGACATTCTAGACGATTCTGTGCTTCCAACTTTGTGGCAACAGTTTGGGCCCTTTCCTGTTTCAGTATGACAATGCCCCCCGTGCACAAAGCGAGGTCCATAAAGAAATGGTTTGTTAGAAATCGGTGTGGAAGAACTTGACTTGCCTGCATAGAACCCTGACCTCAACCCCATCGAACAGATTTGGGATGAATTAGAACGCCGACTGTGAGCCAGGACTAATTGCCCAACATCAGTGCTCGCATCAAGACCACGCAGCAATGTTACAACATCTAGTGGAAAGCCTTCCCAGAAGTGTGGAGGGGTCCTAAAATTCCAAATCAAATAGGTAAATAATCAATGGTATAACCATTTTTAAACAATTCCAGATATCAGTTTAGAAATTGACTTTTATTATTAACAATAGACAGTCCAAATTAACTCTATTTTACCACTTAACCCTATACTGTGGGCAAGTGACGTTGTCCTACGTCATACTTCCGGGTCCTGTCCCCTAATCTTTTGAGTGGGCTTGACGATTATATCATCAAATTCGTGAAAACGCAGTCATTTAACATATAAAGACAATTATATACATTTTTGTGGATGAATCTTTCCCCATTGAAACCATTCAAAAAGCCTACGAAAGTTCAAAAACTACAAGGCTACTTCCTAAAAATGTTGTGTCACTTTCATAGGGTATAGCGTCCCAGTTAACCCTATAGATCACCCACTTCAACTTTACAGCACGATCACTGTCCCATTTAGACTTTGTGCAGAAGAGACACGTGGATTTACTTAACCCTTACATCACCAATAGTGTCCAATTTAAACTTTAAAATAAAATCTTCAGCCATAGAGTAAATAGCAGCAAGAGCCAAAGTGTTTTTTCCTGACCAGGTGACCTGACCACGACCGGAGGCTTTAACTTCTCACCTCTTCCCATCTGAACTTGTTATCACTCCTGTCACCTCTCAAAGCGTTTAGCCCCTCAGACCACCTGACCTCATCAATCTTTGAACTTTGAACCTAATGGACAGTATTCATATCAGCCTGCATTTTTTTAATGTCAATCACTTATGTACAATAGGGATAACTTTTGTACAACTATGCCCATCTTCTATGTCAATTGCTCAACCTCTCACCTTTCTCATTCCCCCCTGTCTCTCTTTCTGTACAGTTCCCTCTTTCACAGTGGCCAGGACAGGAGACAGTAAATATTTGAGGTGTGATGTCAGAGTGAGCAGAGTTAGCGCACTGCTAACTGGTGAACAAATAGCACGCTCGCCACTAGAAAACCTGAACCAGCAGACACATGCAGTCGCTAATGTGCCTCGCACAGACAGCAAGAAGGAGAGAGAGACTGCGGAAATTGACCAACAGTAGGGTGAGAGAGAAAATTGAGGGAAATAGGATGGCAATAAAGCAAATAGTGAAGGGGTGACTTGGATAGTGGTAAGTTTGATGTTAGCACTGAGCTATGGGTTGACGTCATCTCCACTGACTCAGGTTGGAATCTGAGTCTGCGTGTGTGTGTGTGTGTATGCGTGCGTACGAACAGCGCATTCGGACAGTATTCAGACCCCTTGACTTTTTCCACATTTAATTACGTTACAGCCTTATTCTAAAATTGATTAAATTGTTTCAATTTACACACAATACCCAATAATGTCAAAGCAAAAACTGTTTTTATAAATTTGTGCAAATTTATTAAATATAAATAACTGAAATATCGCATTTACGTAAGTATTCAGACCCTTTACCCAGTACTTTGTTGAAGCACCATTGGCAGCGATTACAGCCTCGAGTCTTCTTGGATATGATGCTACAAGCATGGCACACCTGTATTTGGGAAGTTTCTCAAATTCTTCTCTGCAGATCCTCTCAAGCTCTGTCAGGTTGTATGGGGAGTGTCGATGCACAGCTATTTTCAGGTCTCTCCAGAGATGTTAGATCGGGTTCAAATCCAGGCTCTGGCTGGGCCCCTCAAGGACATTCAGAGACTTGTAATCGCTGCCAAAGGTGCTTCAACAAAGTACTGAGCAAAGGGTCTGAATACTTATGTAAATGTGATATTTCTGCAAGAATTTCTTAAAACCTGTTTTTTCTTTGTCATTATGGGTATTCTGTGTAGATTGATGAGGGAAAAAAACGATTTAATCAATTTTAGAATAAGGCTGTAACGTAACAAAATGTGGAAAAAGTCAAGGCGTCTGAATACTTTCCGAATGCACTGTTGGTACAGTACATCACAGAGAGAATACTGTAGTATCCTAAGACATCATCTGAAGAATTGTATAGAGTGTATTTTACTGCATTGTTAGGAGCTAGTAACGTAAGCATCTCGCTGCACCCGCTATAACATCTGCTAACCGTGAACGTGATCAATTAACATTGATTTCATTTGTATAATGAACATGTAAGGGAGGAGTAGTGCAGGCATGGTGGGGGTTGGGAATAGGTTTGTACTGTGACACAGAGCAACACCTCCCCCCAATGTGCCCGCACGCATACACGCACTCACGCACTCACACACACACACACATACACGCACTCACGCACGCACGCACACACACACACACACACACACACACACACACACACACACACACACACACACACACACACACACACACACACACACACACACACACAAACACAAACACACTTTAATGGAGAGCAGTAATCTCCTCTGAGCAGTAGAAGGGCAGTTTAAAACCTCTCCCTGTGATTTAGTGAGCCACAATGCAAGCTGGGACATGACCCAGAGACTCAGTCATGGGCACACACACTCATACTCATCAGGAGTGGACATTTTTAACCAGAAGTCCCCTCAAGAATAGTAAATATACAACAATTTGACCAACTGGGAACATTTTGTTAGTCCCCACAAGGTCAAATAATATTTCTAGAGGGTTTAGGGTTCAAGTTAGAATTGGTTTTAGGGTTAGGGTTAGGAGCTAGGGTTAGGTTTAGGGTTAAGATTAGGATTTACGGGTTAGGGTTAGGGTAAGGGTTAGGATTAGGGTTAGGGAAAATAGGATTTTGAAAGGGACTGAATTGTGTGTCCCCACAGGGTTAGTTATACAAGACTGTGTGTGTGTGTGTGTGTCTATGTGTGTGTGTGTGTGTGTGTGCATACCTGCCTGTATGTATGTGCATGTTTAAGTGAGAGGAAGAGAGAGAGGATGAGAGGGATGTGTATAGGGAATTATGACTTTGATTGTTTAGGTGATTTGGCTACACTTTATCCTATGTGAACTAGAAAAAACTATAGCAAAAAACGATTGTAATGAAACGTCTCTGTACCAGAACTACATTATTTTATATATTAAATGGACAGAACGGAGGGTAAGTATCATTAGCTCTTCGAGCGCAAATCATTTAAAGTACTCATATTTGTATTATCAGTCAGTGGTTAACTGACTTCATGCGACATCAATGTAGATTTATTTACACTACATATATTTAAACTTAAAAACCATATTTGAAATAAACTTTATCTAAATACGTTTTACACGACTAATTTTGCATCCCTGCAAAGGCACATAATTCAGTGGGCCAGTCACTTAGTAACCATTAACTTGTAATGATGTTGGTGTTTACACAGCCTGGCCCTAATCGAAACAAAAACATTCTTCCTCATTTAAAATCCACAATCTCAATAAGACCATTCAAAAGACTCATTTATAAATGACCAATTACTGATTAAAAGGAAGGCGAGGTTTGTCGGTCGATACAAGTTGGTGGCACAGTGTTATATGGATATGGAGCGGAGAGAGAAAACGGGAGAAAGAGTCCAATAACTGCTACATGATCTACTCTGCACTGTAGTGGTTAGGTTTGGAAGTCCCAGGATTGGAGCAAATACCATACAGGTTTAGGCGAGAGGTTAGCTGCTGCTTTACCCCAGACCAGGCCACCTGACCTGGGTTACCCCATCATTTACAGCCCCAGGCTTTGACGGGCCTAAACTCCAAGTCGCTTTATTTATACTGGATAGAACCATCTGCAGCTTGGTTTGATTTGTGTGATTTATATTTTTTGTGATGTGGATTACACCACATATGTTATTCTGTTTAGGGCAGTAATATCACCTGTGTCTGGGGTTATGAAACGGTAGAGTTGACTGATAATGTTATCCTTAAACTGTTCTGGTTCCCTCCCTGGTTTTAAATGGCTTTGAAATCCTGTTCCCATTGTTAGCCGTTACTGCCCTGCTTCTGACGCTTACCAAGAATAACACGACCTGGAGCATGGCGATGGATAACACACTCTACATTTAGACAGCTGGACAGAGGAAGGGGTGGTGCAGGAGAGAAGAGAGCTGGAGAAGAGATGGGGAGAAAAAGGTGAAAGATAGGAGTGGGAAAGAGAGGAACTAGATTCAAATGGTTAGAGGAGCCAGATTGGAAAAGAGACACATGAAAGAGAGAGTTTTCTTTCCTTTTTAAAAGTTAGTTGAGTCTCCGGAGGTTTAATTTGAATTGAGTTTGGAAGAGAGTAGGAGGCTTACAGTACCCAACAAGATGAAGAGTCAGAGAATAACAAGAAAGAAGAGAGGAGAGGTTGAGATGAAGAATGGATGGAGATAATGTCTGAAAGTGTAGGGAGCCACAGGCAACATGCGTGATAAAACAATTGTGAATAGATGACTAGTGTGAGAATGTGTCTTGGTTTCACATCCAGCCTCATTCAGGTAAATTGATCTCATGGGAGAGTGGAAGAGTAGAGGAAGTGAGGGAGTGGGTGAACAAGAGGAGGGAACAGAAATAAATATTGAATCAGGATACGAACAACAGCAAAAAAAGATAGAGAAAAGACAGGAGCAAGTGTGATAGAGAAATGGATAATCTTCTCTGTAAATTCCATGGACCCAGATTAAGCGCCTTGACCTAAAAGCATTTTCAATGGAGATTCCTTATTTTTGTCCAGGAGTAGGCTTATTCTGTGTCTGTGAAATTGGCCCATGCCGTTTTATTTTAAGCGCTACTAGCTTTCAGTAAAATAAATTATAGAAATAGAGTGATGGAGAGAGAGAGAGAAAGAGGAGCCAGAGAGAGAGCAACACACAGAGAGAGGAAAGATGGTGCTAGAGAGGGTTGAGGGTGGGGCTGGTGTGTGGGCAGTGGGGTAGCTAGGCCCTCACCTGAGCAAACAGAGAGGCTCTTGTCTGGGCCAGGGAGGGCCTGGGGAGAGGACAGCAATGCAGGCCTGTGAAATGTGGCAGATCTATTTCTGAGCATGAGCAGTAGAGCCCTGCAAATCTGTGGCCTAGGTGTCAGGGTTAGGGGTCAAGGGCAGGACAGCCAATCAGGAGACAGAAACGCTTCGCCTATTTAAATACAGAAATGATCTCATAACACAGCTTTCACCATATTCTGACTCTTGATATCAACTGTCAATCTTCTTCTCCCTCTTTTCCCTCCTTATTGCATCTTCTTTTTCATTATCATTCTTCTTCTTCTCCCTTTTTCTCCTCCTCTTCCCATGTTCCTCAGTGGTCTGATGTGTCACTAGTTTCCTCTGAAAACCAGACTGATTTACTTCCTCTTGCCCAATCAACCTTACATTTACGTCATTTTAGCAGACGCTCTTATCCAGAGCGACTTACAGTTAGTGCATACATTATTTTATATTTTTCAAACTGGCCCCCCATGGGAATCAAACCCACAACCCTGGCATTGCAAACACCATGCTCTACTGAGCTACATCCCTGCCGGCCATTCCCTCCCCTACCCTGGACAACGCTGGGCCAATTGTGCGCTGCCCCATGGGTCTCCCGGTCGCGGCCGGCTACGACAGAGACTGGATTCGAACCAGGATCTCTAGTGGCACAGCTAGCACTGCGATGCAGTGCCTTAGACCACTGCGCCACTCAGGAGTACACTTCTCATAGTCTGTCAAGTTTCTCTGTCAGTCATTGCTTGGAAACATAACAACAGCGCTAACAGAACATACAGAGAACATTTAGGTCAAACCATAGAGTCTCTGTCATTTTACAACGTGGCTGGAAAAAAACATAATGACATGATGTTATTAATCTTTTCCACTGCTCTCTGAAGGTAAAAACATAACATTTAATAATTCTGCAATGGAGTCTTGTGGAAAAGGCCATTCATTTGTATGCTTTATCTCGCCAACTATTGTGTGCTGCGTAGTTCAATTAGGAAGTAATCTACTGAAAAGGGTACCTAAGGTCACTGCTCTCTTATATACTCACAAACCAGAATGTGTTTGAAACTCCTACACTCTTAGAAGAAAATGTGCTATCTAGAACCTAAAAGGGTTCTTCAGCTGTCCCCATAGGCGAACCCTTTGAAGAATCATTTTGGTTCCAGGTAGAACCCTTTTGAATATCATGTAGAACCCTTTACACAGAGGGTTTTACATGGAACCCAAAAGAGATCTACCTGGAAACAAAAAGGGTTCTCCTATGGGGACAGCCAAAGAACCCTTTTGGAACCCTCTCCCCTCCTCATCTTCCTCCTCCTCCATTCCCTATGTTTCTTTGAAAGACAAAATAGGGGATTGTATTTCTTTATAAAAAAATAAAAAAATTAGGGGGTATATCAGCTTAATATTGTAGATAGATTGTAAATTCCATCAATGTAATTGTCTGCATCACTTCCAATCCCCCATGTTTTTTTTACACATATATATATACACACATACATACATATACATATATATATATATATATATATATATATATATATACAGTGGGGAAAAAAAGTATTTAGTCAGCCACCAATTGTGCAAGTTCTCCCACTTAAAAAGATGAGAGAGGCCTGTAATTTTCATCATAGGTACACGTCAACTATGACAGACAAATTGAGAAAAAAAAATTTTCCTCTAGAAAATCACATTGTAGGATTTTTAATGAATTTATTTGCAAATTATGGTGGAAAATAAGTATTTGGTCAATAACAAAAGTTTCTCAATACTTTGTTATATACCCTTTGTTGGCAATGACACAGGTCAAACGTTTTCTGTAAGTCTTCACAAGGTTTTCACACACTGTTGCTGGTATTTTGGCCCATTCCTCCATGCAGATCTCCTCTAGAGCAGTGATGTTTTGGGGCTGTCGCTGGGCAACACAGACTTTCAACTCCCTCCAAAGATTTTCTATGGGGTTGAGATCTGGAGACTGGCTAGGCCACTCCAGGACCTTGAAATGCTTCTTACGAAGCCACTCCTTCGTTGCCCGGGCGGTGTGTTTGGGATCATTGTCATGCTGAAAGACCCAGCCACGTTTCATCTTCAATGCCCTTGCTGATGGAAGGAGGTTTTCACTCAAAATCTCACGATACATGGCCCCATTCATTCTTTCCTTTACACGGATCAGTCGTCCTGGTCCCTTTGCAGAAAAACAGCCCCAAAGCATGATGTTTCCACCCCCCATGCTTCACAGTAGGCATGGTGTTCTTTGGATGCAACTCAGCATTCTTTGTCCTCCAAACACGACGAGTTGAGTTTTTACCAAAAAGTTATATTTTGGTTTCATCTGACCATATGACATTCTCCCAATCCTCTTCTGGATCATCCAAATGCACTCTAGCAAACTTCAGACGGGCCTGGACATGTACTGGCTTAAGCAGGGGGACATGGCTTGCACTGCAGGATTTGAGTCCCTGGCGGCATAGTGTGTTACTGATGGTAGGCTTTGTTACTTTGGTCCCAGCTCTCTGCAGGTCATTCAGTAGGTCCCCCCGTGTGGTTCTCGTATTTTTGCTCACCGTTCTTGTGATCCTTTTGACCCCATGGGGTGAGATCTTGCGATCAAGGGAGATTATCAGTGGTCTTGTATGTCTTCCAGTTCCTAATAATTGCTCCCACAGTTGATTTCTTCAAACCAAGCTGCTTACCTATTGCAGAGTCAGTCTTCCCAGCCTGGTGCAGGTCTACAATTTTGTTTCTGGTGTCCTTTGACAGCTCTTTGGTCTTGGCCATAGTGGAGTTTGGAGTGTGACTGTTTGAGGTTGTGGACAGGTGTCTTTTATACTGATAACAAGTTCAAACAGGTGCAATTAATACAGGTAACAAGTGGAGGACAGAGGAGCCTCTTAATGAAGAAGTTACAGGTCTGTGAGAGCCAGAAATCTTGCTTGTTTGTAGGTGACCAAATACCTATTTTCCACCATAATTAGCAAATACATTCATTAAAAATCCTACAATGTGATTTTCTGGAATTTTTTTTCTCAATTTGTCTGACATAGTTGACGTGTATCTATGATGAAAATTACAGGCCTCTCTCATCTTTTTAAGTGGGAGAACTTGCACAATTGGTGGCTGACTAAATACTTGTTTCCCCCACTGTACATACATACATACACATACATATCCTTATAAAAAAAATATATATTCCCCTTTATTACTTTCCAACCCCGCCACCCTTTCCCCACTTGGAGTAAACTCGTGAACAACAACGCCTAGGCCTCTACTTCCAGTCCATACCCACTATCTACATTTTATGGACACAGTCAATTTTACAATAATTACATTTTGTTTGTTCTTTCTCCTGAACTTCTTCTACTCTCAACCTCTCCGATCATTTTCATGATGTCCATCCGGTTTGCTTCTATATGCCATATCTTTCTAACTGTGCTCCTTCACAAAAGCTCCCAACCTACACTTATTATGGACACAGCGTGCCTACATTATTAGTTATCTTGTTATTGTTTGTTGTTAGTTGTCATTAGTCCCATCCTTCAATTCCATTCAACACCTCCCATCTATCTTTTAACACCATCCATATAGGATTTATATTTGCCATATATATTTCAACTGTACTGTGATGTCTTACAAAAGTTATTAACCTTTCTATTCTCATTGTTTCTACAGATTGCGAATTGAAAATATATATTTTTTGCTAATAGTATTATTATGTTATTGATCGATTGACTATGACTTTTCAGATCACCCAGTAGTGCTATCTGCAGGGTTAGCTCCAGGAAAATATTGCAATCCTTTAGCCATTCCTGGACCTGTGTCCAAAAACAAGCTACAAATGGACAGTACCAAAACAAATGATCTAATGATTCTGTCTCTTCGCAGCAAAATCTGCAGAGCTGGGAAGATTGTATCCCCCATATAAACAACATTCTATTGGTAGCAAGAATTGTATATAATAATTTTAATTGAAAGATTCTAAGTTTTGAATCCGTTGTCGTTTTGCGTATCAGTTCATAAACACTATGCCATGGGATCGGTACGTCAAAAATCTCTTCCCAATTATTTTGCAATCTATATGGGACGGCTGTCAATCCTTTGGTCCTTAAATGAAACTGATATACTTTTTTATTTAGCACAGTTTTCCTTAACCAATTATGTTCTTTAATGCAAGGCCGACAGACAAGTTCCTTACTTTCTCCTCCTTCCACTTTCCTCTTCCATTTTTGCGGTAAGGCTGCAATTATTTGGTTGTAATTTGGGGTAGAGCAGACATTTCCATATGTTTTTGTTAGCTGCATGTGCGACATAACTCCACCAGTCCAACCGATGATATCATTTACAAAGATTATACCTTTCTTTAAACATTTTGTCAAAAATAAAAGTATTTTTGTCAATTAGTATATTTGAGTTTAACCACAATATTTGTTGCATTATTTGTTCTGTCGTTTCTGGAGGATTACATTGAAATTGCAACCAACTTTCTATGGCTTGTTTTAGAAATAGTGATATCTGGGAGATTATTTATTTTGCAAATAACTGAAAGTGAGTGGTTGTAATCTGAATAAAGGGAAAAAAGCCATTCTTGAACATTGTACGAGACAATCTTACTAACTTGCTAGAGAACCAGTTTGGATTTAAGTATAACTTTTGTATGACTGAAGCTTTTAGTGATAGGTCTAATGCTTTAATATTTAATAATTTCTGTCCGAATTCATATTCATTATATAAATAGGCCCGTTTAATTTTGTCTGGCTTGCCGTTCCAAATAAAATGGAATATATTTTTCTCATATAATTTAAAAAACGGTTTGCTAGGCGTAGGCAAGACCATAAGCAAATAGGTAAACTGGGATAATACTAAAGAGTTAATCAGGGTGATTTTTCCACAAATTGACAGGCACCCACCTTTCCATTGTAGCAAGATCTTATCTATTTTTGCTAACTTTCTATTAAAATTTATTGAAGTGATATCATTTATTTCTTTTGGGATATGTATTCCAAGTATATCCACATCACCATCAGACCGTTCTATTGATAAACGACATGGCAATGTAAAAATTGTATTTTTTATTGATCCAATATGTAATATAGTACATTTGTCATAATTTGGTTGTAATCCAGAGAGGTTAGAAAATGTATCTAGATCCTCTGAGGCTGTTGAGTGATTATAGTTGTGGATTTAAAAGAAAAGATGAATCATCAGCGTACAATGACACCTTTGTTTTTAAGCCCTGGATTTCTAATCCCCTGATATTATTGTTGGATCTCATTTTAATAGCTAACATCTCGATGGCCACAATAAATAGATATGCCAATTTTGGACAACCTTGTTTCACTCCTCTTGACAGTTTAAAACTTTCTGAGAAATAGCCATTTTTTACTATTTTACACCTAGGGTTACTATGCATGATTTTGACCCATTTTCTAAGAGATTCACCAAAATTGAAATGCTCCAGGCATTTATAGATAAACCCCAGTCGTACTTTATCAAATGCCTTTTCGAAGTCTGCTATGAATAGCAGGCCTGGTTTCTCCAATTTTCCATAATGTTGTATTTTTCCAATACTTGTCTTATATTATCTCCAATGTATCTTCCATGTAAAAAACCTGTCTGATTAGAATTAACAATATCCGACAATACCTTTTAATTCTATGCGCTATACATTTTGCTAGAATTTTTGCATCACAACACTGAAGTGTAAGGGGCCTCCAATTTTTTTAATGGACTCAATCTTTATATTTTCTACTTGTATCCTGTTTCAGTAATAATGAGATCAGACCTTCTTCTTGAGTGTCAGATAATCTACCATTTACATAGGAGTGGTTAAAACATGCTAATAACGGTCCTCTTAGTATATAAAAAAAGTTTTGGTATACTTCGACTGGTATGCCATCCAACCCTGGAGTTTTCCCCGACGTAAAGTCTTTAATTGCATCCAGAAGTTCCTCCTCTGTAATTTCACCTTCACATGAGTCTTTCTGTTTGGCTGTTAATTTTACATTATCAACAGAAAAAAATCTCTACAATTAGCTTCACTTAGAGGAGATGGAGGCGACTGAAACAAAAACAGACAGTGGGGAGAACAAGTATTTGATACACTGCCGATTTTGTAGGTTTTCCTACTTACAAAGCATGTAGAGGTCTGTAATCTTTATCATAGGTACACTTCAACTGTGAAAGAAGGAATCTAAAACAAAAATCCAAAAAATCACATTGTATGATTTTTAAGTAATTAATTTGCATTTTATTGCATGACATAAGTATTTGATACATCAGAAAAAAAGAACTTAATATTTGGTACAGAAACCTTTGTTTGCAATTACAGAGATCATACGTTTCCTGTAGGTCTTGACCAGGTTTGCACAGACTGCAGCAGGGATTTTGGCCCACTCCTCCATACAGAACTTCTCCAGATCCTTCAGGTTTCGGGGCTGTCGCTGGGCAATATGGACTTTAAGCTCCCTCCAAAGATTTTGTATTGGGTTCAGGTCTGGAGACTGGCTAGGCCACTCCAGGACCTTGAGATGCTTCTTACGGAGCCACTCCTTAGTTGCCCTGGCTGTGTGTTTCGGGTCATTGTCATGCTGGAAAACCCAGCCACGACACATCTTCAATGCTCTTACTGAGGGAAGGAGGTTGTTGGCCAAGATCTCGCGATACATGGCCCCATCCATCCTCCCCTCAATACGGTGCAGTCGTCCTGTCCCCTTTGCAGAAAAGCATCCCCAAAGAATTATGTTTCCACCTCCATGCTTCACGGTTGGGATGGTGTTCTTGGGGTTGTACTCATCCTTCTTCTTCCTCCAAACACGGCGAGTGGAGTTTAGACCAAAAAGCTCTATTTTTGTCTCATCAGACCACATGACTTCTCCCCTTCCTCCTCTGGATCATCCAGATGGTCATTGGCAAACTTCAGACGGGCCTGGACATGCGCTGGCTTGAGCAGAGGGACCTTGCGTGCGCTGCAGGATTTTAATCCATGACGGCGAAGTGTGTTACTAATGGTTTTCTTTGAGACTGTGGTCCCAGCTCTCTTCTGGTCATTGACCAGGTCCTGCCGTGTAGTTCTAGGCTGATCCCTCACCTTCCTCATGATCATTGATGCCCCACGAGGTGAGATCTTGCATGTAGCCCCAGTACGAGGGTGATTGACCGTCATCTTGAACTTCTTCCATTTTCTAATAATTGCGCCAACAGTTGTTGCCTTCTCACCAAGCTGCTTGCCTATTGTCCTGTAGCCCATCCCAGCCTTGTGCAGGTCTACAATTTTATCCCTGATGTCCTTACACAGCTCTCTGGTCTTGGCCATTGTGGAGAGGTTGGAGTCTGTTTAATTTAATATGTGGACAGGTGTCTTTTATATAGATAACGAGTTCAAACAGGTGCAGTTAATACAGGTAATGAGTGGAGAACAGGAGGGCTTCTTAAAGGAAAACTATCAGGTCTCTGAGAGTCGGAATTCTTACTGGTTGGTAGGTGATCAAATACTTATGTCATGTAATAAAATGCAAATTAATTACTTAAAAATCATACAATGTGATTTTCTGGATTTTTGTTTTAGATTCTGTCTCTCACAGTTGAAGTGTACCTATGATAAAAATTACAGACCTCTACATGCTTTGTAAGTAGGAAAACCTGCAAAATCGGCAGTGTATCAAATACTTGTTCTCCCCACTGTATGTTTGTACATTTACCAATAAAAAATACCGTAATGATTGAGTGTCAATATAGCTGTACCATGATATTTGCATTGCTACTAAGTATCCCTTCAATTTTTCTCCACTAATTCCCCCGCTAAAGCCCCTCCCCATCCCAAGTTGAGCCGTCATCCCAGTGATTGGCATCCCACCCACATCCCTCAGGATCCCTAGGGCCCCGAGAGGCCAGGATCCATCCATCGAAAACAGCACACAGTGCCACCCACAAAACAGAAGCAGATTAACCGCCAAAAACATTTCCAATGCTGTCACCTCTATATGTAACTATTTAAAAATACAGTGGGGAAAAAAAGTATTTAGTCAGCCACCAATTGTGCAAGTTCTCCCACTTAAAAAGATGAGAGAGGCCTGTAATTTTCATCATAGGTACACGTCAACTATGACAGACAAAATGAGAAAATAATTTCCAGAAAATCACATTGTAGGATTTTTAATGAATTTATTTGCAAATTATGGTGGAAAATAAGTATTTGGTCAATAATAAAAGTTTCTCAATTCGTTGTTATATACCCTTTGTTGGCAATGACACAGGTCAAACGTTTTCTGTAAGTCTTCACAAGGTTTTCACACACTGTTGCTGGTATTTTGGCCCATTCCTCCATGCAGATCTCCTCTAGAGGAGTGATGTTTTGGGGCTGTCGCTGGGCAACACGGACTTTCAACTCCCTCCAAAGATTTTCTATGGGGTTGAGATCTGGAGACTGGCTAGGCCACTCCAGGACCTTGAAATGCTTCTTACGAAGCCACTCCTTCGTTGCCCGGGCGGTATGTTTGGGATCATTGTCATGCTGAAAGACCCAGCCACGTTTGATCTTCAATGCCCTTGCTGATGGAAGGAGGTTTTCACTCAAAATATCACGATACATGGCCCCATTCATTCTTTCCTTTACACGGATCAGTCGTCCTGGTCCCTTTGCAGAAAAACAGCCCCAAAGCATGATGTTTCCACCCCCATGCTTCACAGTAGGTATGGTGTTCTTTGGATGCAACTCAGCATTCTTTGTCCTCCAAACACGACGAGTTTAGTTTTTACCAAAAAGTTATATTTTGGTTTCATCTGACCATATGACATTCTCCCAATCCTCTTCTGGATCATCCAAATGCACTCTAGCAAACTTCAGACGGGCCTGGACATGTACTGGCTTAAGCAGGGGGACACGTCTGGCACTGCAGGATTTGGGTCCCTGGCGGCGTAGTGTGTTACTGATGGTAGGCTTTGTTACTTTGGTCCCAGCTCTCTGCAGGTCATTCACTAGGTCCCCCCCTGTGGTTCTGGATTTTTGCTCACCGTTCTTGTGATCATTTTGACCCCACAGGGTGAGATCTTGCGTGGAGCCCCAGATCGAGGGAGATTATCAGTGGTCTTGTATGTCTTCCATTTCCTAATAATTGCTCCCACAGTTGATTTCTTCAAACCAAGCTGCTTACCTATTGCAGATTCAGTCTTCCCAGCCTGGTGCAGGTCTACAATTTTGTTTCTGGTGTCCTTTGACAGCTCTTTGGTCTTGGCCATAGTGGAGTTTGGAGTGTGACTGTTTGAGGTTGTGGACAGGTGTCTTTTATACTGATAACAAGTTAAAACAGGTGCCATTAATACAGGTGACGAGT
The DNA here is from genome assembly GCF_020615455.1 of Coregonus clupeaformis. Classification (NCBI taxonomy): domain Eukaryota; kingdom Metazoa; phylum Chordata; class Actinopteri; order Salmoniformes; family Salmonidae; genus Coregonus; species Coregonus clupeaformis. The sequence continues at coordinate 57,925,551 of NC_059215.1, forward strand.
GGAGGACAGAGGAGCCTCTTAAAGAAGAAGTTACAGGTCTGTGAGAGCCAGAAATCGTGCTTGTTTGTAGGTGACCAAATATATTTTTTTCCACCATAATTAGCAAATAAATTCATAAAAAATCCTACAATGTGATTTTCTTGATTTTTTTTTCCTCAATTTGTCTGTCATAGTTGACGTGTACCTATGATGAAAATTACAGGCCTCTCTCATCTTTTTAAGTGGGAGAACTTGCACAATTGGTGGCTGACTAAATACTTTTTTTCCCCACTGTATATATCTATTCAAATATCTTGCATATCTTATTTTCCATCATTATCAATTAATATGCGTAATAATGTCGGCAGTTCATACGTAGGATTTTAACATATAACCCGGATTGTCATTGTAATACATATAATTTATTGACAAGCAATTATTATTCAATCAAATAATTACCGTGGTCCATCCCATACAAGATTGAGCAGAAATTGACAACAATGTGAGATTTGATTAATCTACTTAATCTATGTCAAGTCCTTGGTGATGGAGATCAGATCCACCCTCTTTAGCTGAGACACAAACACTCTTGTCCCCCGTTGTAACCATTTTTCCCAAGCATCTCCGTGCAGGCAGACCTTTGATTATTTTGTGCCACCTGGGCCACAATGATAAACCCCCTCTCTGATTGTCTGAATGTGACCCCCTCCCCATGGGTTACTGCAGCCATTGTTGCCATCACTGCCACTACTTGGTTGGGGGTACCCCACCGGAATCTCTACCGGCTAGGTAAAAGGTCGTCAAGGTTCTCATTAGCAGCTTTGAGAATTTCCTTGTATATAATGCTCTCCCATCATGGGGCTCTGGCTTTGTAGGACCAACCCTGCCAGGCAGGCTCAGAATCTTGAGGGGGCGGTGCTGCTCAAGTTGGTCTCTGACCGCATTTATTTCTCTGTTTAGGCTGCATACTCACAGCAGGTCCATAAAAGAGATGGGAACTTTTCTTTGGTGTATGGGTCACTCAGGTGGGTGTTCAGGATATAGGTTTGGGGTTCTTTCCATCATGATAGGACAATACAAAAATTAGATTAGATGTATACTATATTTAAAAATGTATATCCCTCATCTACACAAAATTGAAAGCTCTCTCTCACAACCCTGCTCATAGACACCCGTCGGCTCTAGGATGCAACCATTTCCCCTCTCATTCAATGAACAACGCACCTTTCCAAACACAAAAATGCACACCACATGGTTGACTGCGGAGGAACTGGGCCGAGCGTGCAAAGGCAACCACATCCAACACCTGTCGCAAGGGGGAAAGGACGCCAGGGAGAACACAGGACCAACCCCAACAACCGTCCGCCAAAACAACAATTGCCCGCCAAAAAAGCCTTGTTCTAATTAGTTGTATTTGAAGATGTATTATTCTGCTTGTTATCTTTTCCTGTTATATCGTTTTATCCTTTTTAAAATACTATACTTACTATAAAAGTTATTTAATATTCCAATCCCTATCATTGCTAGTATTGGGTGTTCCATTATTCAACTCCTCTATTACAACTTTTAGAATAGCCATGGAGTAGTCTTTGTGTCTCTTAACATTTGGTTGTCAATATATAGTTTATCCACCACACGTGCCACAAAGTGCCACACGTTTCCCTTTTAATCTATTTTCCTTGAAGATTGGATACAGAACTTTGCGCCTTTCTGCAATCTCCCTCGGGAACTGATCATTCATGCCTATTTTTGTGGCAGCGAGTCTTTTTCCTAGGCTTTTAACCATAGCTTTATCCTTAAAAAATGCAAATTTGGCAACGATTGGGCGATCATATATCTGTCCTCTTTGTCCGAAACGGTGTATACGTTCGAGTTGGATTTTATCGACAGCCTCGAGTGGTATTTGAAGTGCTGTATGCAGGAAATCCTTCATAATATTCTTGGTTATTTCTCCCTCCTTTTCCTGAATAACCGTTAGTACTAGATTTTCTCTCATCGATCTAGTTTGGATGTCTAGTAAGGCTTCTCTCAGAAGGTTGTTCTCCTTTTTAAGTTCCCTAACATCCGTTTCCATCTTAGTTACTGTCACTTTAAATTTTTTGGTTTCTGTTTCCATTATCGCTGCTTTTTCGTCTCTCATTTCAAGACTCGCTTTCAACTCTTTTATGTCCTTACTAACCAACTCTAGTATGCCCAATTTGTCATTTATCGACTTCAACAGGTCGCTTTCCACACTTACCAGACCCAGTGGTGAAAAGCATATATCATCTGTATCAGTCGACGAGTCGCGTTTTCTCTTGGGGATTGGTTCTCCTCGTTTATCTTCCGCCATGTTTGGGTGTTGCGTGTTGTTGTAATATTTGTTGATATATTTCTCTAGCCTTATGATTTGTTTTGTGTTATTATCCAGATTGAATTTTATTTACTGCGAAAATATGAAATGCTAATATTTAGTCTAATTTACTGATTTTGAATATTATGTTTTTATCTTGAGGTGGTTTGTACCGTTTTCCATTCAATACGCCATCTTGTCTACGCGCATATTTATTAGCGGAACCCCCCCCCACCCACCCCCCCCACTCCACCATTTCAGCATTGGCCCATCAGGCGAGAGAGAAGAGGGAATATCATTCGGGCAGCTGTCAGCCCTCTCTGGTGAGGCCCCCAGGAAACAGTTCAACTGACTGAGCCAGTGCACAGCGTCGGTGGCTGCTTCATTGCCTGATGCAAAAGACAAGAACAGGAAAACATTTAATAATAATAATGGATAATGAGATGAGTGTTGAGATGAGAGAGAGAGAGAGAGATGAAGGAGAATAGGGTGTTTGGCAGGTTCCCCATTCAGTGTGTGTGTCTCTGTCTGTATGTGTGTGCGTGCGTGTGTGTTTGTGTGAGTGAAGCGCTGGCCACCTAAGGTTACGCCCCCAGACACACTGACATGTTTTCACTGCCTTGAAGTTGAAAAGATGAAGGAAGAATGAGAAAGAATGGAGGGGGTGGCAAAAGAGATAGGGAAGAGATGGATAGATCTAGGATGCTAGGCTATATACAGTACAGTGCTTTGTTCATTTTCCCCCCATCCCTCTCTCTCAACAATCAAAACGTAACATTGTTTCCTTTTTTTGAATATAGCTCAATATTATTCTGTTTTGAACTCCAAATGTCAATTTATGTTCCATATTCTAGGGATAGCACTTGATGATGACTGGTGGTACACTAGTAAAGGGGTTCCCAAACTTTTTCACTCGAGGCCCCCCTTCCAGCATTGGGGAACATCCCTGTGTGTGTGTGTGTGTGTGTGTGTGTGTGTGTGTGTGTGTGTGTGTGTGTGTGTGTGCGTGTGTGTGCGTGTTTGTGTGTGCGTGTGTCTGTGTGTGTCTGTGCGTGCCTGTGTGTGTTAAAGGGCTAACTGACAGCTTTGACAGATGGGAGTGCAATCAGAGGAAAAAAAAGCGAAATCAACAGCATTACTACGTAGCTCTTACGACAGGGATTAGAACACTCTGCGATAATAACACGTGATGCCAGGTAGAAACTCATGGAGGGTTCTCCTGAGATTCACCTTTGTCTGTGTAACATGAGTCAACTTCATGTAGGAATCAAGGGAGTCAATCAATGAAGAATCCATCCAGGATTTAAATAACATTTTATTGACTGATGGAAGAGCCACAATATGTTCTGAACACACTGTTCTGAATGCATGGGAAATACTGTAATATCGCTCTCTTCTACCCACCTGTCACTCTTTCTCTCTCAAACCATTTGAAAAATATACTCCAGACAAACATCCACACAAATAACTCCTTCAGACATAAACATTGAAGCTTGAAAAACAAATTACGCTAAGCCTCACTCTATCCCCAACCTATAACCCCCCCCCCACACACACACACACACAAACACACATACACCCTCTTATCCCCAGTCTCACCCCATCAGCAGCAGATGGCTTAATTAATATAAACGTGATAACGAGATTCCCTGCGATTAATACACACAGCAGTTATGGATTTAAGTGTAAGGGATTCCAGATAATATGATGAACAGCCATTGGAGTGGTGGGAGGGGGGGTTAGTGCCAGTAGAGAAAGAACCAAATGATATACAGCATGTACAAGAACAACATCAATAACGATATCAGTGATAGATGAGGTAGTTGTATGCATACAATCAGGGGTAAAGTGGCTGAGCAGCAGGATACAAAATAAATAGTAGCAGCAACGTATGGCGTGTGTTAGGAGACAGTCATGTGAATAGAGGCACTGCAGATAGTGACTGGGAACTCGCCCCCAGTGATGAACTGGTCTGTCCGAACCACGCATGAACAAGGGAATCTATATTCAGAGAGCCTGTTTCTGTCCTGCCCTTGACTTTGGTGCAGGGCATGTGATGTCCATAGCCTCTTCGTCGAAAAACTCCCTGATCTTCTCAAAAATATAAGTTTGTCTAGCTGTGTCCAGTCCAGGTGGTGCTTGTACAGGCAGACCATCTCTGGGAGAAGCACATCAGCGTTGCACAGCAGCTGAAACCTGGTCCCGACTGAGTCCGAACGCTCCTTGGCGACAACAACACCAGAATCCAGAGCATCGAAGCTGTAAAACAGGAAATAACAAAAATAAATTAGAAGACATCATAACCTTGCATAACATCAATTCACCTCCCAAGATTAGATAAGAAGAATAACCTCATACAATGCAATGAAAATGATATTCACCTGAAGTGCCAGTACTGCTTGATCTGTGGCAGCGGCCTGAAGTACAGAGTCAGGTGTTGTTGCCAGCCATAGCTTTCCACCAGCACCCTACCATCCTCCAGTCCAACCAGCTGTGGGATGTTGACCACAGTGCTGTCCTTCACAACACCAGCAATCTCGGACAAAGTGTTCACTCTGGTCTTTCTGAAGCACTGCTTGATGAGGCCGAAACACCAGTCGGGGGCAAACATGTTGTGGCCTGTGATCAGGAAGTAAATGTCCAGACTGTGGTGGTGCTAGTGCATGGTCCGCCAGGCAGAATACCAGAGCACAAACTTGTTCTTGTTTTGGCCACTGCAGTTGTCAAAGTTCAGGTCCACACGTGTTTCCCCAACTCCGTAGTTGGTGAAGAAATGGTGCATGTAGTTGATGACTGCGCTGCTGCCTTTGCTGGATGACATGCCTTCATCAATCAAGTAGTTGACTTGTTGTGGTATTCCTTCACAGCAGACACCAAACAAACCACACTTGCGTGGAGTTAAAAAGCAAATGGGACCTGGCTGCATAGGGTCAGAAGGATAGTGCACCTGCAAACAACAAAATAACATTAAGATAAATGAAAATTAATTGTCTCAACCCTGTCAGTCTGTCTTTACACAGCTCAGCCTGCTTCCCATATGCAGTACCAGTCAAACGTTTAGACACACCTACTCATTCAAGGGTTTTTCTTTACTTTTACTATTTTATACATTGTAGAATAATAGTGAAGACATCAGAACTATGAAATAACACATATGGAATCATGTAGTAACCAACATTTTTTTAAACAAATCCAAATATATTTTATATTTGTGATTCTTCAAATAGCCACCTTTTGCCTTGATGACAGCTTTGCACACTCTTGGCATTCTCTCAACCAGCTTCATGAGGTAGTCACCTGGAATGCATTTCAATTAACAGGTGTGCCTTCTTAAAAGTTAATTTGTGGAATTAATTTCCTTCTTATTGTGTTTGAGCCAATCAGTTGTGTTGTGACAAGGTAGGGGGGTATACAGAAGATAGCCCTATTTGGTAAAAAACCAAGTCCATATTATGGCAAGAACAGCTCAAATAAGCAAAGAGAAACAACAGTCCATCATTACTTTAAGACATGAAGGTCAGTCAATACAGAACATTTCAAGAACTTTTAAAGTTTCTTCAAGTGCAGTTGCAAAAACCATCAAGCGCTATGATGAAACTGGCTCTCATGAGGACTGCCACAGGAATGGAAGACCCAGTTACCTCTGCTGCAGAGGATAAGTTCATTAGAGTTACCAGCCTCAGAAATCTGTCTATCTATGTCCTTAATCAGTATTAAAGGAGGAAATGTTGCTCACTTGTTGAGCAAAACCAAAGTTGTAATGCATCCTGTTGTCTTTGCTTGCTGGTTCTGTAGGGCCCCCCAGAAACAACTGCAGGTATTGACAGGTGGTCTTGCAGTCAGCAACCATCTTCTGGTAGACAGACAGCTCACTCTGAATAAGCAGGAGATGCTGCTCTTGCTTCTTCAGCTTGGCTGACTTAACAGTTTCTGGCAGATTGGCAGATCTGAAGACCTGATAGTTGTTTCTCTGGCACTGCCAGCACAGGTCTGTTCTGGGCTTAGTGCTTGAGATGTGGGGCAGCAATTTTCTCCCCAGATTGCTGAAGGAAGACAGCCCGGCTACATGTACCTCTGGAAAATACATAAATAATGTGAGATCAATAAAGTAGTGCCAATCATGTTGGAGGTAAATTAAATAATCAAAATGTGTTGTTTATGCTTGGGCCAGCTCTGTTTTTGATGGACGGCATTAGACCATTCTCCTTGTATGACTGGTGGAGGAGAGCCAGGCGTGTTCTACTGATGCTGAAAGACAAATTTCAGATACAAATAATTTAGCATTATTATATTCACCATCAGACACACCTGGCTAACTTGATGGGTCATGTAATCATCTGGCGAAGTGGAGTCTTTTGTTTAGACATGTAGCTAGCTAGCTAACTAGCTAGCTAAACAATGAACCATAATCTCAATCCATAGAGTGCTAGCAATACAAACCGATTGTCATAGCTAGCTAAAGTTAACCAAATAGGTTAAATGTTAGCTAGTTAGCTAGCTAACATTAGGCTATAACTAGCAATGCAAATGGCTTTCTGAGATAATATTACTACACAGATCATACACGTAATGTTAGCTAGTGAGCCAGCCACCTAACATCAGCTAGGTAGCTAACAGTAAGCTTTAACTTGCAATGAAAACAACTTTCTGACAAAATTTGAATCGTATAAAATCTGAAACTGTAGCTAGACTCTTACCCGTATACATGGATGAACGCTTCACGGCAGACTGCAACCCCTTTCATTAAATAAGACGTCTTGTGTCATTTCCATTTTGTTTGTACAACTTGCTTGGCCCGTTGTGTCAAGACACTCTGGTTCACACTGACCGTGTGCAATGCCATAAGAATCATCAGATCTTTCTCCCTCTCTGTCACGGATGCCATGGCTGCCCTTAGTTTGAAGATGTCATCCGGAGACAGGTGTTTTATACAACAGCCTTCTGTGTTCGCTTTTCGACTCCCTCTGCATTTGCAATCAAATGCCAGAATTGTATTAATTTCCTTATCATACTCTGCTTCTACCATACATTCCCCATCACTGTTATCAGAAGACTCTACAATGTCTTCTTCAGTATGAAAAAAATTATGTATGCACTCTGGATAAGAGTGTCTGCTAAATGACTAAAATGTAATGTAAATGTAAAATGTTTTTACCTAAATCAGGGATTTCCTCATCGTCTGATTTATTTTCAGAGTCAGAGAGAATCAGCATGGTACAATCGTCCTCCTGAAAGTAGTCCATCACAACTTTTCCCCACTGACCTTTGTCAATAGCGCCTGATAAATTCAGGGCAGCAATGTTATTGAGAGCAGTAGCAACACATTTGCAGTTCTCCATGGCTAACGTTATATATTTCGAAAAATCTGCAGTAGAAAGGATTATCTACACATAACGAGCAGCTCATTTTATAGACAGAAGATGCTACACGGCAGATCAATCCGAAATTAATATCTCGGCATGTCCAGCCCATTCATTATCTCAGCCAATCATGGCTAGCGGGAAGGTTCCAGTCTTTTTCTGTGGCTAAACCAACTAGGTTAGTAATTTTACAACTTTATTCGTATTTACAGATGGCATACACGTTTGTATTAAGACACATGGAAGTTCAAATGTTCCAAAAGGCGTTTCTGCTAAACAACGCATTTTGATAAAAATAAAATAAATAAAACTTTCAAAAATCTCTCCTGTGAAGTCGTGACTTTTGACATACGCCTAGTTTCCTGAAACGAGCCACATATATTAATACACAAATCAGGCACTTGGTATCTTGAATTAACAATGTTATTGGGTTTGGATGGCCAGCTGAAAGGGTATTGACCACTTGGAGATTGTTTTCAGAAGCTACCCAGCTGTTGACCGAATCCTTCAACAAAATAAACTCAAAATATAAAGTGGAAGTTAGTATGAGAATGAGAGTTTAGGAAGTACTGTTCTGAGCTATTTTAGCTGAAGTTCCTCATCAAAAAGAGTTGAAGAATCCTCCATCTATCTCTTGAACCAGATTTCTTGCTTTCAAACCTCTTCCTTTACTACTGATAATTTCACAAAGTTTACTTATGAGTTTAGTCCTGCGTTTAGTCTAATTCATCAAATTGATGTGATAGATGTTGATGTTTAGATGTACAACTAGCATCAACGAGTGTTACAGTCCAGTTTCAACCAACACGAGAGGAGAAGTCAACACTGTACATCCCAGAGTGAAAGTTCAGGGGTCATCGTGTCCATCTCTGGTTGTACCAACTGCAGGTTGTGTGTGTGAGTGTGTGTTTGTGTGTGTGTGTGTGTGTGTGTGTGTCTCTGAGGCCAGACACTCGGGCACTGTGCCAGTCTGAACAGACACATGATTTTTCCCACAGAAATCTCTCTCTCTCTCTCTCTCTCTCTCTCTCTCTCTCTATTTCAATTTCAGGGGCTTTATTGGCATGGGAAACATATGTTTACATTGCGAAAGAAAGTGGGTCTGTGTAATCTGAGGGAAATATGTGTCTCTAATATGGTCATGCATTTGGCAGGAGGTTAGGAAGTACAGCTCAGTTTCCACCTCATTTTGTGGGCAGTGTGCACATAGCCTGTCTTCTCTTGAGAGCCAGGTCTGCCTACAGCAGCCTTTCTCAATAGCAAGGCTTTGCTCACTGAGTCTGTACATAGTCAAAGCTTTCCTTAATTTTTGGTCAATCACGGTGGTCAGGTATTCTGCCACTGTGTACTCTCTGTTCAGGGCCAAATAAATACATTATTTCCAATTTGTCAAGTAATTACATTTTTGTTTTCTCATGATTTGGTTGGGTCTAATTGTGTTGCTGTCCTGGGACTCTGTGGGGTCTGTTTGTGTTTGTGAACATTATTTGTTTTTTTACATTGTACAGACCTCACAGCCATAAAGGGCAATGGGTTCTATAACTGTATTTTTAGCCAGATCCTAAATGGTATGTCAAATTTTATATTCCTTTTGATGGCATAGAAGGCCCTTCTTGCCTTGTCTCTCAGATTGTTCACAGCTTTGTGGAAGTTACCTGTGGCGCTGATGTTTAGGCCAAGTAATCAAATCAACTTTATTTTTCACATGCGCCGAATAAAACCTTACCGTGAAATGCTTACTTACAAGCCCTTAACCAATAATGCAGTTCAAGAAAGAGTTAAGAACATATTTACCAAATAAAATAAAATAAAGTAAAATAAAAAGTAACACAATAAAATAACAATAACGAGGCTATATACAGGAGTCAATGTGCGGGGGTACAGGTTAGTTGAGGTAATTTGTACATGTAGGTAGGGGTAAAGTGATAGATAATAGAGAGCGTGTAACAGCAGTGTAAAAACAAAAAAAGGGGGGGTCAATGTAAATAGTCCGGTTGGCCATTTGATTAATTGTTCAGCGGTCTTATTGCTTGGAGGTAGAAGCTGTTAAGGAGCTTTTTGGTCCTAGACTTGGCGCTCCGGTACCGCTTGCCGTGCAGTAGCAGAGAGAAAAGTCTATGACAGGGGACTGGAGTCTTTGACAATTTTTTGGCCTTTCCTCTGACCCGCCTAGTATATAGGTCCTGGATGCAGGTACTGGGCCGTACGCATTACCCTCTGTAGCGCCTTACGGTCAGATGCCGAACAGTTGTCATACCAGGCGGTGATGCAACCGGTCAGGATGCTCTCGATGATGCAGCTGTAGAAACCTTTGAGGGTCTGGGAACCCATGCCAAATCTTTTCAGTCTCCTGAGGCGGAAAAGGTGTTGTCGTGCCCTCTTCACGACTGTCTTGGTGTGTTTGGACCATGATAATTTGTTAGTGATGTGGACACCAAGGAACTTGAAACTCTCGACCTGCTCCACTACAGCCCCGTCGATGTTAATGGGGGCCTGTTCGGCCCACCTTTTCCTGTAGTCCACGATCAGCTCCTTTGTCTTGCTCACATTGAGGGAGAGGTTGTTGTCCTGGCCCCACACTGCCAGGTCTCTGACCTCCTCCCTATAGGCTGTCTCATTGTTGTCGGTAATCGTGCCTACCAATCTTGTGTCATCAGCAAACTTAATGATGGTGTTGGAGTTGTGTTTGGCCACGCAGTCGTAGGTGAACAGGGAGTACAGGAGGGGAATAAGCACGCACCCCTGAGGGGCCCCAGTGTTGAGGATCAGCGTGGCAGATGTGTTGTTGCCTACCCTTACCACCTGGGGGAGGCCCGTCAGGAAGTCCAGGATCCAGTTGCAGAGGGAAGTGTTTAGTCCCAGGGTCCTATGTGTAGTGATGAGCATGGTGTTGAACGCTGAGCTGTAGTCAATGAACAGCATTCTCACATAGGTGTTCCTTTTGTCCAGGTGGGAAAGGGAAGTTTGGAGTGCGATTGAGTATAGTTTTTTTGTGTGCTCTAGGGCAACAGTGTCTAGATTGAATTTGTATTCATGGTCCTGGCAACTGGACCTTTTTTGGAAACCATTATTTTTGTCTTATTGAGATTTAATGTCAGGGCCCAGGTCTGACAGAATCTGGGCAGAAGATCTTGATGCCGCTGTAGGCCCTCCTTGGTTGGGGACAGAAGCACCAGATCATCAGCAAACAGTAGACATTTGACTTCAGATTCCAGCAGGGTGAGGCTGGGTGCTGCAGACTTTTCTAGTGCCCTCACCAATTCATTCTCTCTCTCACTCTCACTCTTCTAATTTTAGAGTTTATCATAATGTTTAACTACAATTTAACTTAATCAGACAAACGCAGACTCTTTTCATGACAATGACAGGTATGTCTAGGTGAGAGAGAGAAAGAGACTTCAGGTTGTAGAATTTGAAAAGCTACTGAGGGAAACAGAAGGTATATGTTGGCGTCTAGAGGGGTCAAGGGAGCAAAAGAAAACAGGGGAAGGAAGAAGAGGGAGGGGTGGAGATGGAAAGTGAGGGAGTGGAAAGAGAGATAGGGATAGAGTGGTGGAGGGAGGGAGTGAGGGAGAAAGAGAGTATAGCCGAGGTACTCTCCAATGAAAACAAAGTGTCAGATTTAACACACTTGTGCAGAATGACAAGGTTTAAAGGCCCACTTCCCCTGTCAGACCACTACTGGCAGAGAGAGAGAGAGAGAGAGAGAGAGAGAGAGAGAGACAGAAAAAGAAAGAACAGCACGTCAGAAATCAGCTCAATGTAATTGAAGAATCTATAGAATCTAACCACTTCTGGGAAAATTGTAACAAACTAAACAAACAACAACACGAATAGTTATGTATCCAAAATGGAGATGTGTGGATAAACCACTTCTCCAATCTTTTTGGCTCTAAAACAAAGAACAAAGAGCAAAAACATATTCATGATCAATTACAAATCTTAGAATCATTAAACACTACCTGAACCCACTGGATTCTCCAATTACAATGAATGAACTACAGGACAAAATACATACGCTCCAGCCCAAAGGAGCCTGTTGTGTTGATGGTAACCTACATGAAATGATAAAATTTACAGACCAGAAATTCCAATTGGCTATACTTAAACTCTTTAACATCATCCTCAGCTCTGGCATCTTCCCCAATATTTGTAACCAAGGACTGATAATCCCAATCCACACAAGTGGAGACAAATTTCACCCAAATAACTACCGTGGGATATGCGTCAACAGAAACCTTGGGAAAATCCTCTGCATTATCATTAACAGCAGACTTGTACATTTCCTCAGTGAAAACAATGTACTGAGCAAATGTCAAATTGGCTTTTTACCAAATTACCGTACGACAGACCACATATTCACCCTGCACACCCTAATTGACAAACAGGTGTCACAAAAAAGGACTTAGGAAAATTGCAATTGGATGTACACAGAGAGCTAATATTAATAATACGCATGTCAATCTCTCCTGGCTCAAAGTGGAGGAGATAGTGACTTCATCACTACTTGTATTTATGAGAGGTATTGACATGTGGAATGCACCGAGCTGTCTGTTTGGACACCCATGCATACCCCAAAAGACATGCCACCAGAGGTCTCTTCACAGTCCCCAAGTCCAGAACATACTATGGGAGGCGCACAGTACTACATAGAGCCATGACTACATGGAACTCTATTCCACATCAAGTAACTGATGCAAGTAGTAAAACTAGATTTAAAAAACATTAAAAGAACACCTTATGGAACAGCGGGGAGTGGGAAGCAACACAAACATAGGCACAAACACATGCATACACATACATGATAACATATGCACTATATACACACGTACACATGGATTTTGTACTGTAGATACAGTGGAGAGAACAAGTATTTGATACACTGCCGATTTTGCAGGTTTTCCTACTTACAAAGCATGTAGAGGTCTGTAATTCACTCACTTCAACTCTGAGAGATGGAATCTAAAACAAAAATCCAGAAAATCACATTGTATGATTTTTAAGTAATTAATTTGCATTTTATTGCATGACATAAGTATTTGATACATCAGAAAAGCAGAACTTAATATTTTGTACAGAAACCTTTGTTTGCAATTACAGAGATCATACATTTCCTGTAGGTCTTGACCAGGTTTGCACACACTGCAGCAGGGATTTTGGCCCACTCCTCCATACAGACCTTCTCCAGATCCTTCAGGTTTCGGGGCTGTCGCTGGGCAATACGGACTTTCAGCTCCCTCAAAAGTGGCTAGGCCACTCCAGGACCTTGAGATGCTTCTTACGGAGCCACTCCTTAGTTGCCCTGGCTGTGTGTTTCGGGTCGTTGTCATGCTGGAAGACCCAGCCACGACCCATCTTCAATGCTCTTACTGAGGGAAGGAGGTTGTTGGCCAAGATCTCGCGATACATGGCCCGATCCATCCTCCCCTCAATACGGTGCAGTCATCCTGTCCCCTTTGCAGAAAAGCATCCCCAAGGAATGATGTCTCCACCTCCATGCTTCACGGTTGGGATGGTGTTCTTGATGGGTTGTACTTATCCTTCTTCTTCCTCCAAACACGGCGAGTGGAGTTTAGACCAAAAAACTATATTTTTGTCACATCAGACCACATTACCTTCTCCCATTCCTCCTCTGGATCATCCAGATGGTCATTGGCAAACTTCAGACGGGCCTGGACATGCGCTGGCTTGAGCAGGGGGGCCTTGCGTGCGCTGCAGGATTTTAATCCATGACGGCGTAGTGTGTTACTAATGGTTTTCTTTGAGACTGTTGTCCCAGCTCTCTTCAGGTCATTGACCAGGTCCTGCCATGTAGTTCTGGGCTGATCCCTCACCTTCCTCATTTTCATTGATGCCCCACAAGGTGAGATCTTGCATGGAGCCCCAGAACAAGGGTGATTGACCGTCATTCTAAACTTCTTCCATTTTCTAATAATTGCGCCAACAGTTGTTGCCTTCACACCAAGCTGCTTGCCTATGGTCCTGTAGCCCATCCCAGCCTTGTGCAGGTCTACAATTTTATCCCTGATGTCCTTACACAGCTCTCTGGTCTTGGCCATTGTGGAGAGGTTGGTGTCTGTTTGATTGAGTGTGTGGACAGGTGTCTTTTATACAGGTAACGAGTTCAAACAGGTGCAGTTAATACAAGTAATGAGTGGAGAACAGGAGGGCTTCTTAAAGAAAAACTAACAGGTCTATGAGAGCCGGAATTCTTACTGGTTGGTAGGTGATCAAATACTTATGTCATGCAATAAAATGCAAATTATTTACTTTAAAATCATACAATGTGATTTTCTCGATTTTTGTTTTAGATTTTGTCACTCACAATTGAAATGTACCTATGATAAAAATTACAGACCTCTACATGCTTTGTAAGTAGGAAAACCTGCAAAATCGGCAGTGTATCAAATACTTGTTCTCCCCACTGTATGTGGTAGTGGTGGAGTAGGGGCCTGAGGGTACACAGTGTGTTGTGAAATATGTGAATATATTGAATGTTTTTAAAATTGTATGAACTGCCTTGGCAGTGGGTGTTGCTGCCTTGGCAGCAGCTAATGGGGATCCATTAAAAATACAAATACAAACAAACCAAAACAAAGGCAAAGACTTCCCATGCTTTGTTGAATTTAAAATAAGCTTTTGACTCAATTTGGCACAACGGTCTGCTATACAAATTGATGGAAAGTGGTGTTGGGGGAAAAACATACGACATTATAAAAACCATGTACACAAACAACAAGTGTGTGGTTAGAATTTGGAAAAGACACAAACGTTTCTTTCCACCGGGCATTGGGGTGAGATAGGGATGCAGCTTAAGCCCCACCCTCTTCAACATATATATCAACGAATTGGCGAGGGAACTAGAACAGTCTACAGCTCCCGGCCTCATCCTACTAGTATCTAAAATTCAAATGTCTACTGTTTGCTGATGATCTGGTGTTTCTGTCCACATCCAAGGAGGGCCAACAGCAGCACCTAGATCTTCTGCACAGATTCTGTCAGACCTAGCCCTGACAGTAAAATTCAGTAAGACAAAAATAATGGTGTTCCAAAAAAGGTCCAGTTGAAAGGACCACAAATACAAATTCCATTTAGACACCGTCGCCCTAGAGCACACAAAAAACGATACACACCTTGGCCTAAACTCTGCGCCACCGGTAACTTCCACAAAGCTGTGAACGATCTTAGAGACAAGGCAAGAAGGGCCTTCTATTTTTTATTTTTTTATTTCACCTTTATTTAACCAGGTACAGTGGGAAAAAAAGTATTTAGTCAGCCACCAATTGTGCAAGTTCTCCCACTTAAAAAGATGAGAGAGGCCTGTAAATTTCATCATAGGTACACGTCAACCATGACAGACAAAATGAGAAGAAACAAAAATCAGAAAATCACATTGTAGGATTTTTAATGAAATTATTTGCAAATTATGGTGGAAAATAAGTATTTGGTCAACTACAAACAAGCAAGATTTCTGGCTCTCACAGACCTGTAACTTCTTCTTTAAGAGGCTCCTCTGTCCTCCACTCGTTACCTGTATTAATGGCACATGTTTGAACTTGTTATCAGTATAAAAGACACCTGTTCACAACCTCAAACAGTCACACTCCAAACTCCATTATGGCCAAGACCAAAGAGCTGTCAAAGGACACCAGAAACAAAATTGTAGACCTGCACCAGGCTGGGAAGACTGAATCTGCAATAGGTAAGCAGCTTGGTTTGAAGAAATCAGCTGTGGGAGCAATTATTAGGAAATGGAAGACATATAAGACCACTGATAATCTCTGGGGTCTGGGGCTCCACGCAAGATCTCACCCCGTGGGGTCAAAATGATCACAAGGACGGTGAGCAAAAATCCCAGAACCACATGGGGGGACCTAGTGAATGACCTGCAGAGAGCTGGGACCAAAGTAACAAAGCCTACCATCAGTAACACACTACGCCGCCAGGGACTCAAATCCTGCAGTGCCAGACGTGTCCCCCTGCTTAAGCCAGTACATGTCCAGGCCCGTCTGAAGTTTAATAGAGTGCATTTGGATGATCCAGAAGAGGATTGGAAGAATGTCATATGGTCAGATGAAACTAAAATAGAACTTTTTGGTAAAAACTCAACTCGTCGTGTTTGGAGGACAAAGAATGCTGAGTTGCATCCAAAGAACACCATACCTACTGTGAAGCATGGGGGTGGAAACATCATGCTTTGGGGCTGTTTTTCTGCAAAGGGACCACGACGACTGATCCGTGTAAAGGAAAGAATGAATGGGGCCATGTATCGTGAGATTTTGAGTGAAAACCTCCTTCCATCAGCAAGGGCATTGAAGATGAAACGTGGCTGGGTCTTTCAGCATGACAATGATCCCAAACACACCGCCCGGGCAACGAAGGAGTGGCTTCGTAAGAACCATTTAAAGGTCCTGGAGTGGCCTAGCCAGTCTCCAGATCTCAACCCCATAGAACATCTTTGGAGGGAGTTGCAAGTCTGTGTTGCCCAGCGACAGCCCCAAAACATCACTGCTCTAGAGGAGATCTGCATGGAGGAATGGGCCAAAATACCAGCAACAGTGTGTGAAAACCTTGTGAAGACTTACAGAAAACGTTTGACCTGTGTCATTGCCAACAAAGGGTATATAACAAAGTATTGAGAAACTTTTGTTATTGACCAAATACTTATTTTCCACCATAATTTGCAAATAAATTCATAGAAAATCCTACAATGTGATTTTCTGGATTTATTTTTTCTCATTTTGTCTGTCATAGTTGACGTGTACCTATGATGAAAATTACAGGCCTCTCTCATCTTTTTAAGTGGGAGAACTTGCACATTTGGTGGATGACTAAATACTTTTTTTCCCCACTGTAAGCCAGTTGAGAACAAGTTCTCATTTACAACTGCGACCTGGCCAAGATAAAGCAAAGCAGTGCAATAAAAACAACAACAACACAGAGTTACATATGGAAAAAACAAAAACGTACAGTCAATAACACAATAGAAAATAGAACATCTATATACAGTGTGTGCAAATGTAGTAAGTTATGGAGGTAAGGCAATAAATAGGCCATAGTGCAAAATAATTACAATTTAGTATTAACACTGGAGTGATTGATGTGCAAAAGATGATGTGCAAATAGAGATACTGGGGTGAAAATGAGCAAAATAAATAACAACGTAAATAACAATATGGGGATGAGGTAGTTGGGTGGGCTAATTACAGATGGGCTGTGTACAGGTACAGTGATCGGTAAGCTGCTCTGACAACTGATGCTTAAAGTTAATGAGGGAGATAAGTGTCTCCAGCTTCATAGATTGGTGTAGTTTTTCCAGTCATTTGCAGCTGAGAACTGGAAGGAATGGCGGCCAAAGGAGATGTTGGCTTTGGGGATGACCAGTGAGATATACCTGCTGGAGCGCATACTACGGGTGGGTGTTGCTATGGTGACCAATGAGCTAAGATAAGGAGGGGATTTGCCTAGAAGTGATTTATAGATAACCTGGAGCCAGTGGGTTTGGCGACAAATATGTAGTGAGGGCCAGCCAACGAGAGCGTACAGGTCACAATGGTGGGTAGTATATGGGGCTTTGGTGACAAAACGGATGGCACTGTGATAGACTACATCCAATTTGCTGAGTTGAGTGTTGGAAGCTATTTTGTAAATGACATCGCCGAAGTCAAGGATCGGTAGGATAGTCAGTTTTATGAGGGCATGTTTAGCAGCATGAGTGAAGGAGCCTTTGTTGCGAAACAGGAAGCGGATTCTAGATGTAACTTTGGATTGGAGATGCTTAATGTGAGTCTGGAAGGAGAGTTTACGGTCTAACCAGACACCTAGGTATTTGTAGTTGTCCACATATTCTAAGTCAGACCCGCAGAGAGTAGTGATTCTAGTCGGGCGGGCGGGTGCAAGCAGCGTTCGATTGAATAGCATGCATTTAGTTTTACTAGCGTTTAAGAGCAGTTGGAGGCTATGGAAGGAGTGCTGTATGGCATTGAAGCACGATTGGAGTTTTGTTAACACAGTGTCCAATGAAGGGCCAGATGTATACAAAATGGTGTCATCTGCGTAGAGGTGGATCTGAGAGTCACCAGCAGCAAGAGCGACATCATTGATATACACAGAATAGAGTCGGCCCGAGAATTGAACCCTGTGGCACCCCCATAGAGACTGCCAGAGGTCCAGACAACAGCCCCTCTGATTTGAACTCTATCTGAAAAGTAGTTGGTGAACCAGGCGAGGCAGTCAGTTGAGAAACCAAGTTTATTTAGTCTGCCAATAAGAATGCGGTGATTGACAGAGTCAAAAGCCTTGGCCAGGTCGATGAAGACGGCTGCACAGTACTGTCTTTTATCAATCGTGGTTATTATATCGTTTAGGACCTTGAGCGTGGATGAGGTGAACAGCTCGGAAACCAGATTGCATAGCGGAGAAGGTACGGTGGGATTGGAAGTGGTCGGTGATCTGTTTGTTAACTTGGCTTTCAAATACTTTCAAAAGGTAGGGTAGGATGGATATAGATCTGTAACAGTTTGGATCTAGGGTGTCACCCCCTTTGAAGAGGGGGATGACCGCGGCAGCTTTCCAATCTCTGGGGATCTCAGAAGATACGAAAGAGAGGTTGAACAGGCTGTAATAGAGGTTGCGACAATTTTGGCGGCTAATTTTTGAAAGAAAGGGTCCAGATTGTCTAGCCCAGCTGATTTGTAGGGGTCCAGATTTTTCAGCTCTTTCAGGACATCAGCTATCTGAATTTGGGTGAAGGAGAAGCGGGGGGCATGGGCAAGTTGCAGCGGAGGGTGCAGAGCTGGTGGCCAGGGTAGGGGTAGCCAGGTGGAAAGCATGGCCAGCCGTAGCAAGATGATTATTGAAATTCTCGATTATTGTAGATTTATCGGTGGTGACAGTGTTTCCTAGCCTCAGTGCAGTGGGTAGCTGGGAGGAGGTGCTCTTGTTCTCCATGGACTTTACAGTGTCCCAAAACGTTTTGGAGTTAGTGCTACAGGATGCAAATTTCTGTTTGAAAAAGCTAGCCTTTGCTTTCCTAACTGATTGTGTATATTGGTTCCTGACTTCCCTGAAAAGTTGCATATCGCGGGAGCTGTTCGATGCTAATGCAGGACACCACAGGATGTTTTTGTGCTGGTCAAGTGCAGTCAAGTCTGGGGTGAACCAGGGGCTATATCTGTTCTTAGTTCTGAATTTTTTGAATGGGGCATGCTTATTTAAGATGGAGAGAAAAGCACTTTTGAAGAACATCCAGGCATCCTCTACGGACGGAATGAGGTCAATATCCATCCAGGATACCCGGGCCAGGTCAATTAGAAAGGCCTGCTCGCTGAAGTGTTTGACAGTGATGAGGGGTGGTCGTTTGACCGTGGACCCATTACGGACGCAGGCAATGAGGCAGTGATCGCTGAGATCCTGGTTGAAGACAGCGGAGGTGTATTTAGAGGGTAAATTAGTCAGGATGATATCTATGAGGGTGCCCATGTTTACGGATTTAGGGTTGTACCTGGTAGGTTCCTTGATCATTTGTGTGAGATCGAGGGCATCTAGTTTAGATTGTAGGACGGCCGGGGTGTTAAGCATATCCCAGTTTAGGTCACCAAGCAGTACGAACTCTGAGGATAGATAGGGGGCAAGCAATTCACATATGGTGTCCAGGGCACAACTGGTGGCTGAGGGGGGTATGTAGCAAGCGGTAACAGTGAGAGACATTTCTGGAAAGGTGGATTTTTAGAAGTAGAAGCTCAAACTGTTTGGGCACAGACCAGGATAGTATGATGAAAATGTTGTAGTTCGGGATGGACATTTCTGAATTTTTGGTGGCCTTCCTAAGCCAGGATTCTGACACTGCTAGAACATCAGGGTTGGCAGAGTGTGCTAACGCAGTGAATAACTCAAACTTGGAGAGGAGGCTTGTGATGTTAACATGCAAGAAACCAAGGCTTTTACGGTTACAGAAGTCAACAAATGATAGCGCCTGGGGAGTAGAAGTGATACTGGGGGCTTCAGGGCCTGGGTTAACCTCTACATCACCAGAGGAACAGAGGAGGAATAGAATAAGTATACGGCAAATGGCTTTAAGAACTGGTCTTCTAGTGCGCTGGGTACAGAGAATAAACGGGGCAGATTTCCGGGCATTGTAGAATAGATTCAGGGCATTATGTACAGACAAGGATATGGAAGGATATTAGTACAGTGGAGGTACACCTAAGCATTGGGTAACGATGAAAGAGATAGCATCACTGGAGGTACAGATTGAGCCAGTCTCCGCGTGTATGGGGGGTGGGACAAAGAAGCTATCTGAGGTAGGTTGAGTGGGACTGGGGGCATTTCAGTGAAATAGTACAATAACAACTGACCCAAACAGCAATAGGCTAGGCATATTGACATGGGAGAGAGGCATAACGCAATCACAGGTGTTATTCGAGAGGGCTAAGACAACAACTGGTAATGGCGACGAAAGTTTGGGCTGAGGCTAAACAGATAAACAGGATGGGGTACTGTGTAAAGGAACAGTCCAGCGGGCATCAGATGTGTAATTGAGTGATCATAAGGTCCAGCGAACAGCAATAGGTAAGTCCGGGAGCAATTCGTAGGCTGCTACAGCACAGGCGAGCAGGAGGCACGGCTGTTGATTGCGCGTGCTAGCGGGCCGGTGCTAGCAGATGGATCTTCGTGGTCGTCGCAACGGGAAGCCTGTTGAAACCACATCAGACGATTACGTCGGCAGACCAGTCGTGATGGATCGGCGGGGCTCCGTGTTGACACTAGGAGGTCCCGTCCGGTTGACAGAGAGGTGGATAGCCGGGAGATGGGCCTGGCTCGAGGCTAACTCAAGGCTAACTGGTGCATGCTTTGGGACAAGTGGTGATTAGTGGTGATTAGCCAACAACAACATCCTTTCGGTTGCAGCTAGCTAGTTGCGATGATCCGGTGTTAAGGTCCAGTGATTCAGTGATTCCGGCAGAAAATCCTAAATGCTTTGGGTCTATAGCACGCTGTGCAGACTGGCCGATAATTGTCCAGGCTAGAGCTGGTTGGTAGGTAGTGCAGGCCACGGACAGTTTCGAAGACCGCTAACGGTGGCTAATAGCAATAGCTAATAGCAAGTAGCTAGTTAGCTGGCTAGCTGGCTAGTTTCAGCCGTGGGTTCTTGATTAAAGGTATGAAGAAATAAAATAATCCGTTCCGCATTGGGTGAGGCGGGTTGCAGGAAACTATATTTAGTTAGGGATGGAAAGTGAGAGAGAAATATATACGAAAAAATACACGAGGACACAACATAATACGCGACCGCACTGCTATGCCATCTTGGATTAGTCATCTATGCCATCAAAATGTATACAAAATTTGACATACAAATTAGGATCTGACTAAAAATACTTGAATCAGTCATAGGACCCATTGCACTTTATGGTTGTGAGGTCTGGGGTCCGCTCACCAACCAAGAATTCACAAAATGGGACAAACACCAAATTGAGACTCTGCATGCAGAATTCCCTCTCTCTCCCTCTATCTCTCACCCTCATCTCTCTCTCCAGACACACACACACACACACACACACACACACACACACACACACACACACACACACACACACACACACACACACACACACACACACACACACACACACACACACACACACACACACACACACACACACACACACACACACACACACACACACACACACACACACACACACACACACACACACACACACACACACACACACACACACACACACACAGATGTTGTACCCTGTTCTATTTCTATAAGAGAGATAGGTTAGCATTGCCAGGCCAGTGCTCTGCTATAGTAAGGGCTTCTCTATCAACAAGTTCCAGTGGAAAACAATCAGGTGTGGGCAGGCAGGATGGGACTGGAGAACACAGAGAGCTCCAGGGCTCAGCAGCAAATGCTTTTTTAATGTAACTTACAATTGATACTCTACTTCTGAAGACAAATAAAGGAGCTGTGAAAGAGAGATAGAAAAAGAGAGTCAGGAGCTGATAAAGAAATAGAGTGTTTGTGCTAGCTTAATGGGACTGTGTTTGTTAGTTTTTGTAAATAGTTATTGAGAGGGAGTGTAATATATCTATGAAAACACCACACAATCACTGACACAAACACAGCGTGTGTTAACCTTTGACATTGAACCCCAGTGACCTCTGACAGCAGGTATAGACAGCTGGGAGGAGGAAGGGATAGGTTACTATGGGAAACTTTGTATGATCACGTTGATTCATTATCTACAGTACAAATACAGCTATGTCTATCTGAGCCCTGGAGATGTTAGAGCATGTGAGCTCAGATTAATATTTGTAGGAACATCACTGTTCACTGTTCAATTGTAGCACCCCCCAAGGGCCCTCCATGTTGGCCCTGTGTTCCCCTTCCCTCATTTATCCCCACGGACCCTCTACAGGGGCTAAGAGAGGGTCAGCAGAAAAGGGGGAGAGCACTTCCTCAGAAAAATAAACAAGTATACATTTTTGATTTTAAATGTTTTTCTCTGTGCTATATCCAATTAGCCTCTGATCACTCTAGTGGCCCACGACTGTCTCCCCTGGGGCTGGGGCTCAGGCTAGGGCTTGGGAGGCCAGAGGGAATCTGACAATGAGAATTCTCCCAAGCTCCTAGATGGGATCTTAAATAGAAAACACCTGTGAAATTCAGACAAATCAAAACAAATATGGACAGAAACCCTGAAAATAGCAATCCAGCCCATCCCAGCCCATCTCAGTCCAATCAATTCCAGTCAAGTTCATTCCAGTCCAGCCTTGCCCCTCTGTCTCAGCCCAACTCCTTTGTCTTTCTGCCTGTTCTGTTTGGGCCAGTGTGGAGAGGACTTGGATATTGCCATGGTTTAATATACTCTACATTTCCCCCTTCTTTTCCACCCCCCTCATATCATCCTCCACTCCTTTCTTCCCTGAAAAATCATTGGTAAGTTATTTAGCAGATACAAGAAGGGGATCAATCTAGCACCATGCTTCAGAGCGCTTGCTGTGTGTGTGTACATGTGTGTGTGTGTGTGCATGCATGTGTGTGTGTACACATGTGTCCCACTACCACAGCCCTAGGTGAAAGCCATGGTCAGGATGCAGAAAGCGCAATACTTTTTAATGGGAAAAACAACAAAGGAGAGGAAAAGAGAAAGTGTCCTTGTCTGTTGAAAGGGAAGCCAGAAAAGAGAAAGAAGAATGGATGAAAGAGAGGGTGAGTTGTATATTTTCTTATTCTCTCCACTCAAACACTCCATAACATGGTTAGGAATATTGTCTGTTGTAAATCAATCATTTGACTCCTAGTACTACTTGGTCCTGAATTCCCTGGGATTCAAATGAAATTAGCAAAAAATGTGTGGGTGTTATGTAGACACATGACAACCACTTAGAGATAAAGACAGGGTATACATAATGTAGCCATGGAGAGAAGTAGCGCAATGAGGACGTGAAAACCACAATGGAGTGAAGAATGAATGGAGAGAAGAGGATGAGAGAAGAGGCACTATGAAGAGAGGGTTAGAGGAGTCAGATACGCACACATACAAATACATGTAGATAGATTTAGATATTAGAAAAGACAGGTATGTCTTCAAAGGATGAGGTAGATAATATAGGGCTCACTAACGAGTCTATAGTTACTAACGATACTACTTTGTAGGCATTGGAGTAAGGCTGGACAGAATTCCTACGTGGAGAGACTCGTAAAACTGTATGTGTGTGTGTTTATGTGTATGTGTGTGTGTGTGTGTGTGCGTCCTAATTGCTCTTCTTATAGAGCACAGTATGCAATGTCCCAAAATCCCCAGTGATTGGAATCAGAAGCAAAAACACACACACACACACACACACTCCCTACTTCCTCTTGCTTAGGTTGGGTTTTAAACATTACCATTTCCGCATCCTCTGTGTTATCCTGGTGTTTAAAACACAACATATCATTACTTTGTTTGGTTTCACATGTTTGATGTTTGGGTCATTGTTTTCAATACAACGGTCATCCGTTGTGTCAATATTCCTAGACACTGTCCCAGTAAGGAGGGTGTGTGTTTTGTGTGTGTGTATTCTTCAGAACACATTAGGAGGGTGTGGGTGTTTGTGTCCGTTCATGGCCTTTGGGATATCCTAAAATATTCTAAAATGGCTAATTATCCTGATCAATAAGCTGGCTAATAGACAGAAAGAAAGAATAGAGAGAGAGAATGTTCCCTCAGTTTTCAGAGTAAATATATTTCACAAAGACGTGACGAGATCAACATTATACTGTATAACTCAAAGTAGAAAAGTATACAAATGAACACAATGTTTTGTCTGTTTGTGTTCGAGGTTGCGTTGTACATTTTATGTGTGTTAAGTGACGACAGTAGTACTGTAGGCAAGAGGCAGGACAGACATTTCCACAGGACAGAGAGAGAGAGTCAGGTCCCACTGTTGTCTCCCAGGCCTGATTTTCAACACTTCAATACTTATTCTCTTACCTCTCTCTCTCTCTCTCTCTCTCTCTCTCTCTCTCTCTCTCTCTCTCTCGCTCTCTCTCTCTCTCTCTCTCTCCCCCTCTCTCTCTCAGAATATGCTTGAAAGGATAATGAGTTCAGCTCTCTCTTATTTGAAGGTGTCCCTGGCAGGTCAACAGGACCCACCACACAAACATGCACATGCACATGCACGCACACACACACACACACACACACACACACACACAGTGTGTGTGTGCATGTATTTTGTGTATGTGTGTGTGTGTGTGGTACTGGCAACCAGTCATAATGAAGCTAAATTGTATAAAAATAGTTCAGTGCTCATCTCAAATTTACATGGGAGTTAGGCAGAGTAGAGGTAATTACCTAGGCCTATGCTGCTAACTGAATAACCTGGAGCTAGCACATTTGGTCCCTTGAATTTGTGGGAATGTATGTTTTTGGTTTCCATTGGTTCTGGAAACGAAGCCATACGTTTACTGACCAGTAAAACTTAAAGTTTTTTAAATATTCTGAGAAAGGAAGTGAACATTTAGCCTGTTCTGAGAACGTACAGTTTTAGGCTAAAGGGATGTTCTGAGGACGTTTTACTATTGTCCTGGGAGGATTTATAAAATTTCTGAGAACTGAATTATTTGAAGGTAATTAAATGAGACTTTTAATAACACTGCTAGCTTAGGTTAACTGCTTTGAACTCCAAACACAGATAGGACACATGGAAATTATTATGCTTAGGCATTAATCATGCAAAAACTATTATTTTTTAATGTGGCACAAAGTCAGCAAGATTCAAATCTATGATCTTCTCTTCTTTATCCATGCAATTAGTGCACTGCACCACCAGGATGGAGCTAGTATGCCTTATTTTTTAAACTCATACAAAGCTGCTCATTTATTTTATTTTATTGATTTACTTTATTTAAAAAAAACAGGGGGTAGATCAGCTTTAGTATTGCAGATAGATTGTAACTTCCATCAATGTAATTGTCTGCATCACTTCCAACACCCCATATGTCCGTTTTTTCTCGCAAATATATATACTTATTTCCCTCATTAAAATACAAATCAATTTATAACATTTTTGACGTGCGTTTTCTGGATTTTTTTGTTGTTATTCTGTCTCTCACTGTTCAAATAAACCTACCAATAAAATTGACTTTTTTTTTTTTTGAATAGACTGATCATTTCTTTGTCAGTGGGCAAACATACAAAATTAGCAGGGGATCAAATACTTTTTTCCCTCACTGTATATATATATATATATATATACAGTGGGGGAAAAAAATATTTAGTCAGCCACCAATT
This sequence comes from Coregonus clupeaformis, assembly GCF_020615455.1. Classification (NCBI taxonomy): domain Eukaryota; kingdom Metazoa; phylum Chordata; class Actinopteri; order Salmoniformes; family Salmonidae; genus Coregonus; species Coregonus clupeaformis. The sequence continues at coordinate 57,951,011 of NC_059215.1, forward strand.
GTGCAAGTTCTCCCACTTAAAAAGATGAGAGAGGCCTGTAATTTTCATCATAGGTACACGTCAACTATGAAAGACAAATTGAGGAAAGAAAATCCAGAAAATCACATTGTAGCATTTTTAATGAATTTATTTGCAAATTATGGTGGAAAATAAGTATTTGGTCAACTACAAACAAGTAAGATTTCTGGCTCTCACAGACCTGTAACTTCTTCTTTAAGAGGCTCCTCTGTCCTCCATGTCACGATCGTCTGAAGAAGCGGACCAATACGCAGCGTTGCGAGTGAACATGATGACTTTAATGATAAAGCACGTAAATACAAAACAAAAGACGAAAGTGAAGTCCTACAGTGACAATAACTAAACAGGAACAAAAACCCACAAATACAATGAAAACCAACACAGTATAAATATGGCTCCCAATCAGAGATAACGAGCCGACAGCTGACACTCGTTACCTCCGATTGGGAGTCATTGACCAAACATAGAAAAACAACCTAGACTAACCAACATAGAAATACACCCAAGTGAAATGAACAACCCTGGCTCAAAAATCAAAGTCCATAGAGCCAGAGTGTCACAGTACCCCCCCCTAAAGGTGCGAACTCCGGGCGCACCAGCATACAGTCTAGGGGAGGGTCTGGGTGGGCGTCTGTCTATGGTGGCGGCTCAGGCACTGGTCGTGGTCCCCACCCCACCATAGTCACTACCCGCTTGTGTAACCTCCTCCACATGACCACCCCCCAACTAAACCCCACAGGATTAAGGGGCATCACCGGACTCAGGGGCAGCACCGGACTAAGGGGCAGCACCGGCCTAAGGGGCAGCACCGGACTAAGGGGCAGCACCGGGCTAAGGGGCAGCACCGGGCTAAGGGGCAGCACCGGGCTAAGGGGCAGCACCGGACTAAGGGGCAGCACCGGCCTAAGGGGCAGCACCGGACTAAGGGGCAGCACCGGGCTAAGGGGCAGTACCGGACTAAGGGGCAGCTCCGGACTGAATGGCGGATCCTGGCTGGCTGGCTCTGGCGGATCCTGGCTGGCTGGCGGATCCGGGCTGGACGGCTCTGGCGGATCCGGCTGGACGGCTCTGGCGGATCCGGCTGGACGGCTCTGGCGGATCCTGGCTGGACGGCTCTGGCGGATCCTGGCTGAACGGCTCTGGCGGATCCTGGCTGGACGGCTCTGGCGGATCCTGGCTGGACGGCTCTGGCGGATCCTGGCTGAACGGCTCTGGCGGATCCTGGCTGGACGGCTCTGGCGGATCCTGGCTGGACGGCTCTGGCGGATCCTGGCTGGACGGCTCTGGCGGATCCTGGCTGGACGGCTCTGGCGGATCCTGGCTGGACGGCTCTGGCGGATCCTGGCTGGACGGCTCTGGCGGATCCTGGCTGGACGGCTCTGGCGGATCCTGGCTGAACGGCTCTGGCGGATCCTGGCTGGACGGCTCTTTGCTGGCTGACGGGTCTGGCTGCTCGTGGCTGGCTGACGGATCTGGCTGCTCATGGCTGGCTGACGGATCTGGCTGCTCATGGCTGGCTGACGGATCTGGCTGCTCATGGCTGGCTGACGGATCTGGCTGCTCATGGCTGGCTGACGGATCCGGCTGCTCGTGGCTGGCTGACGGATCTGGCTGCTCGTGGCTGGCTGACGGATCTGGCTGCTCATGGCTGGCTGACGGATCTGGCTGCTCATGGCTGGCTGACGGATCTGGCTGCTCATGGCTGGCTGACGGATCTGGCTGCTCATGGCTGGCTGACGGATCTGGCTGCTCATGGCTGGCTGACGGTGCTGGCTGGGCGGCTGGCGGTGAGGCGGACCCCAGCCTCGGAGAGTGATCATCACCTCCCGCAGGGCGGTTCCCATCTGCAGGAGCTGCTCTTGCTGGACCCGAACCTGGGCTTCCAGTCTTGTACGGGCTGCATCGGCTCCTGCTGATTCCATCGCTGGTGTATGATTCTGTCTGGCGGAAGGCTCTAGCGGCTCCTGTCTGGCGGAAGGCTCTAGCGGCTCCGGTCTGGCGGACGGCTCTGAAGGCTCATGGCAGACGGGCAGTTCAGGCGCCGTTGGGGAGACGGGCAGTTCAGGCGCCGTTGGGCAGACGGGCAGTTCAGGCGCCGTTGGGCAGACGGGCAGTTCAGGCGCCGTTGGGCAGACGGCAGACTCTGGCCGTCTGAGGCGCACCTTAGGCCTGGCGCGTAGTGCCGGAACTGGAGGTACCGGGCTGAGGACACGCATCTCAGGGCTAGTGCGGGGAGAAGGAACAGGCCGGACCGGGCTGGCGACGCGCACCGTAGACTTGGTGCGGGTGGCAGGAACAGGCCGGACCGGCTGGCGACGCGCACCGTCAGTTTGGTGCGAGTGGCAGGAACAGGCCAGGTCGGGCTGGCGACGCGCACCGTAGACTTGGTGCGGGTGGCAGGAACAGGCCGGGTCGGGCTGGCGACGCGCACCGTAGACTTGGTGCGGGTGGCAGGAACAGGCCGGACCGGGCTGGCGACGCGCACCGTATCCCTGGTGCGAGTGGCCGGAACAGGCCGGGTCGGGCTGGCGACGCGCACCGTATCCCTGGTGCGAGTGGCCGGAACAGGCCGGGCCGGGCTGTCGACGCACACCGTATCCTTGGTGCGTGGAGCAGGAACAGGCCGGGCAGGGCTGTCGACGCACACCGTATCCTTGGTGCGTGGAGCAGGAACAGGCCGGGCAGGGCTGTCGACGCACACCGTATCCTCTGTGCGTGGAGCAGGAACAGGCCGGGCTGGGCTGGCGACGCACACCGTAGGTTCTGTGCGTGGAGCAGGAACAGGCCGGGCTGGGCTGGCGACGCACACCGTAGGTTCTGTGCGTGGAGCAGGAACAGGCCGGGCTGGGCTGGCGACGCACACCGTGGGCTTGGTGCGTGGAGCAGGAACAGGCCGGGCAGGGCTGTCGACGCACACCGTATCCTTGGTGCGTGGAGCAGGAACAGGCCGGGCTGGGCTGGCGACGCACACCGTGGGCTTGATGCGTGGAGTAGGAACAGGCCGGTCCGTACTGGGAACACACACCACTGGCTTTAACTGGGGATCAGGAACGGGCCGGACCGGACTGGTAACACACATCAGTCTCTCACGCCGTGCCGCAACAACTTCCCTTCCTCTACTCGCCAATGGCTCCCGTAATCCGATAGCCTTCTCTCCACGTCTCCCTGTAGCAGCCTCCTGCTGCCCAGCCGCCTAAGCCATGTGCCCCCCAAAAAACTTTTTTGGGGGTTGCCTCTCGTCCTTCCAACGATGATGGCCCTGCTGACGCCGTTGCTCCTCTCTCGCCAGGGCCTTGATCTTCCCCCAAGGTCCCTTACCCCCGAGCATGTCCTCCCAGGACCACGATTTGCCCACCTGGGCCATCGCCAGCCTCTCGATCTCCTTACCAGGCGCCTCCTCCCATGTCCAGTCTCTTTGCTCCTGGACACGCTGCTTGGTCCTTTTGGGGTGGGTTTTTCTGTCACGATCGTCTGAAGAAGCGGACCAATACGCAGCGTTGCGAGTGAACATGATGACTTTAATGATAAAGCACGTAAATACAAAACAAAAGACGAAAGTGAAGTCCTACAGTGACAATAACTAAACAGGAACAAAAACCCACAAATACAATGAAAACCAACACAGTATAAATATGGCTCCCAATCAGAGATAACGAGCCGACAGCTGACACTCGTTACCTCCGATTGGGAGTCATTGACCAAACATAGAAAAACAACCTAGACTAACCAACATAGAAATACACCCAAGTGAAATGAACAACCCTGGCTCAAAAATCAAAGTCCATAGAGCCAGAGTGTCACACTCCACTCATTACCTGTATTAATGGCACCTGTTTGAACTTGTTATCAGTATAAAAGACACCTGTCCACAACCTCAAACAGTCATACTCCAAACTCCACTATGGCCAATACCAAAGAGCTGTCAAAGGACACCAGAAACAAAATAGTAGACCTGCACCAGGCTGGGAAGACTGAATCTGCAATAGGTAAGCAGCTTGGTTTGAAGAAATCAACTGTGGGAGCAATTATTAGGAAATGGAAGACATACAAGACCACTGATAATCTCCCTCGATCTGGGGCTCCACGCAAGATCTCACCCCATGGGGTCAACATGATCACAAGAACAGTGAGCAAAAATCCCAGAACCACACTGGAGGACCTAGTGAATGACCTGCAGAGAGCTGGGACCAAATAACAAAGCCTACCATCAGTAACACACTACGCCGCCAGGGACTCAAATACTGCAGTGCCAGACGTGTCCCCCTGCTTAAGCCAGTACATGTCCAGGCCCGTCTGAAGTTTGCTAGAGTGCATTTGGATGATCCAGAAGAGGATTGGGAGAATGTCATATGGTCAGATGAAACCAAAATAGAACTTTTTGGTAAAAACTCAACTCGTCGTGTTTGGAGGACAAAGAATGCTGAGTTGCATCCAAAGAACACCATACCTACTGTGAAGCATGGGGGTGGAAACATCATGCTTTGGGGCTGTTTTTCTGCAAAGGGACCAGGACGACTGATCTGTGTAAAGGAAAGAATGCATGGGGCCATGTATCGTGAGATTTTGAGTGAAAACCTCCTTCCATCAGCAAGGGCATTGAAGATGAAACGTGGCTGGGTCTTTCAGCATGACAATGATCCCAAACACACCGCCCGGGCATTTCAAGGTCCTGGAATAGCCTAGCCAGTCTCCAGATCTCAACCCCATAGAACATCTTTGGAGGGAGTTCAAAGTCCGTGTTGCCCAGCGACAGCCCCAAAACATCACTGGTCTAGAGGAGATCTGCATGGAGGAATGGGCCAAAATACCAGCAACAGTGTGTGAAAACCTTGTGAAGACTTACAGAAAACTTTGACCTGTGTCATTGCCAACAAAGGGTATATAACAAAGTATTGAGAAACGTTTGTTATTGACCAAATACTTATTGTCCACCATAATTTGCAAATAAATTCATTAAAAATCCTACAATATGATTTTCTGGATTTTTTTTTCTCATTTTGTCTGTCATAGTTGACGTCTACCTATGATGAAATTTACAGGCCTCTCTCATCTTTTTAAGTGGGAGAACATGCACAATTGGTGGCTGACTAAATACTTTCCCCCCCCACTGTATACACACACATATATACAGTGGGTAGAACAAGTATTTGATACACTGCCGATTTTGCAGGTTGTCCTACTTACGAAGCATGTAGAGGTCTGTAATTTTTTATCTTAGGTACACATCAACTGTGAGAGACGGAATCTAAAACAAAAATCCAGAAAATCACATTGTATGATTTTTAAATAATTAATTTGCATTTTATTGCATGACAGAAGTATTTGATCACCTACCAACCAGTAAGAATTCCGGCTCTCACAGACCTGTTAGTTTTTCTTTAAGAAGCCCCCCTGTTCTCCACTCATTACCTGTATTAACTGTACCTGTTTAAACTCGTTACCTGTATAAAAGACACCTGTCCACACACTCAATCAAACAGACTCCAACCTCTCCACAATGGCCAAAACCAGAGAGCTGTGTAAGGACATCAGGGATAAAATTGTAGACCTGTACAAGGCTGGGACGGGCTACAGGACAATAGGCAAGCAGCTTGGTGAGAAGGCAACAACTGTTGGCGCAATTATCAGAAAATGAAAGAAGTTCAAGATGACGGTCAATCACACTCGGTCTGGGGCTCCATGCAAGATCTCACCTCGTGGGGCATCAATGATCATGAGGAAGGTGAGGGATCAGCCCAGAACTACACGGCAGGACCTGGTCAATGACCTGAAGAGAGCTGGGACCACAGTCTCAAAGAAAACCATTAGTAACACACTAGTAACACACTACGCCGTCATGGATTAAAATCCTGCAGCGCACGCAATGTCCCCCTGCTCAACTCGCCGTGTTTGGAGGAAGAAGAAGGATGAGTACAACCCCAAGAACACCATCCCAACCATGAAGCATGGAGGTGGAAACATCATTCTTTGGGGATGCTTTTCTGCAAAGGGGACAGGACGACTGCACCGTATTGAGGGGAGGATGGATGGGGCCATGTATCGCGAGATCTTGGCCAACAACCTCCTTCCCACAGTAAGAGCATTGAAGATGGGTCGTGGCTGGGTCTTCCAGCATGACAACGACCTGAAACACACAGCCAGGGCAACTAAGGAGTGGCTCCGTAAGAAGCATCTCAAGGTCCTGGAGTGACCTAGCCAGTCTCCAGACCTGAACCCAATAGAACATTTTTGGAGGGAGCTGAAAGTCCGTATTGCCCAGTGACAGCCCTGAAACCTGAAGGATCTGGAGAAGGGCTATATGGAGGAGTGGGCCAAAATCCTTGCTGCAGTGTGTGCAAACCTGGTCATGAACTACAGGAAACGTATGACCTCTGTAATTGCAAACAAAGGTTTCTGTACCAAATATTAAGTTCTGCTTTCCTGATGTATCAAATACTTATGTCATGCAATAAAATGCAAATTAATTACTTAAAAATCCTACAATGTGATTTTCTGGATTTTTGTTTTAGATTCCGTCTCTCGCAGTTGAAGTGTACCTATGATAAAAATTACAGACCTCTACATGCTTTGTAAGTAGGAAAACCTGCAAAATCGGCAGTGTATCAAATACTTGTTCTCCTCACTGTATATATATATATATATATATATATATATATATATATATATATATATATATACAGTGGGGAAAAAAAATAATTTAGTCAGCCACCAATTGTGCAAGTTCTCCCACTTAAAAAGATGAGAGAGGCCTGTAATTGTCATGAGCCCTCTCACTCCACCGGGTTACCACCTTTATGTGTTTCCACTATCTTCCACTCTGCTCATCTCTCTCTCTCTACTCAGCCTAACGAGCTCCACCTGTCCCTGCTCTGCTCGGCTCTAATTACTCTGCCAGCTGCGCTGCATTACCCACTAACCTCTCCCAGTATTTTAAGTCCCGTCTTTCAGCTCTCCTTTGTCAGATCGTCTGCAAAGCTCACACCCGAACCTGTGTGCTCGCGCTCTGGCTCACCCCTTGTTTTGTGACCCCGGACCTGCCTGATTCTTGGATACTCTTCTGCCCCAGGAAAACCAGACCTGCTTTCTGCCATTACGACTCCTGACTACTCTTCGACCCCGGTAACTCTGACCAGCCTTCTGCCTTGCTATAACGTATTTGGATTTCCCTTGAACTGTACTTCTGCCTGGTTTCATCCGCCCCGTTGTGTCTGTGTTTCCTCCCCCCCCAGGACTTCTGGACCACCAACCACCGGCGTCATCGGACGCATCGCTGCCACTGGGGGAGGGGCACAGACCCAGCACATTGGACGGGATAACCCCTGGAGCCTTCACTCACGCCCTACTTCCCTTTTCCCTTAAGTTTTAATAAACTTTCTGGTGTGACGCAATTGTGGTCCTCTTGTCGTCTGTCTGAACCGTGACAGTACGATCTGACCATCATGGACTCAGCGCACACTTCCCCGACATGGAAACCGAAGAACCTGAGCAACCCACCGCCATGCTACGCCTGGAACACACTGAGAGAGAGCTAGGCCGCATGAGCGGCGACATCACCTCTCTGCTTCAGGTCGGCCACCAACAGCATCAGCAGTTCCAGCAGCACCAGCAGCAGTCCCAGCAGCAGCAACAACAACTCGCCAGGATCATCCAACTCCTCACCAACCTTACCCCAGCCAGTCTGCCCACCAGCCCTGCCTCTGAGTTACCTGCCCCGGTCATTTCAGCCGCCGCCCCGGAACCCAAGATTGGAAACCCCGAGCGGTTCAACGGCGATTCTACCCAGGTCCGGCCATTCCTGACTAGCTGCCGACTTCAGTTCTCCTTGCAGCCAAGGACCTTCGCCACGGAGGGGGCTAGGGTCGGGTATGCCATCACTCACCTGACGGGCCGAGCTCGACTCTGGGGAACAGCAGAGTTCGAACGTCAAACCCCCGCATGTGCAACCTTCGACCTGTTTGCTGAGGAGATGCTGAAGGTGTTTGACCTGGATTCACCAACCGCAGAGGCGTCTCGTGAACTGTTCAGGATTCGACAAGGCAGACGTACAGTCGCAGACCATTCCATCGACTTCCGAACCCTGGCAAGACGAAGTTCTTGGAACACACCATCGTTGGTGGACGCGTTCTTCCATAGCTTGGCTGACTATATCAAGGACGAGTTGGTCTCCCATGAACTGCCTTCCACTCTTGATGAAGCCATCGCACTGACTGTCCGGATCGACAGAAGGATACAGACCCGTCGTCGTGAGAGGGGGCGCCAAGGTCCACCTACTACCGGCATTCGGAGAGATCCGACTGGGCTCCTGTCAGCTACTGCCACTCACCCAAGTCAGCTTGATCAGTCTGAGCCTATGGAGATTGGGCGAGCCTCTCTCACTCCTGCAGAGCGCCAGCGCCGCTTCACCTCAAACCTCTGCCTCTATTGTGGAGGTGATGGACATCGTGTGGTAACCTGCCCTTTTAAAGGCCGAAGCTCACCGGGCATAGGGGGAGTCCGGTTGAGCTCAATGACCATCCAGTCCTCCGACCGCAAACCCTTGCTGCAAGTTCACCTCCGCCTCTCTGACTCTACTCACACCCTGGCTGCTCTGGTGGATTCTGGCGCCGAAGCCAACATAATGGACATCAAGCTGGCACGCCAACTGGGACTGGAGAACCTCCGTTTGACACCTCCTATTCCTGCCCGGGCACTGGACGGACACTTACTCGGATCGGTCACTCATGTCACGGCCCCGGTCTTGATGGGTCTGTCCGGAAACCATCAAGAAACTATCCAGTTTCACCTGCTCCCCTCTCCAGGCCAACCCCTCATCCTGGGTTACCCATGGCTCCGCCCGGCACAACCCTCAGCTCGACTGGGTGACCGGGGTGATCAGGGAGTGGGGAGAGGACTGCCACCGAACCTGCCTGCTTGCTGCCGCACTACCCCCTCGGCCAGTACCTACTAACTCCGCCCCTGACCTCTCCCATGTCCCAGAATGCTACCATGGTCTCAGAGAAGTGTTTAACAAAGCAAGAGCCACATCTCTGCCCCCTCACCGACCGTACGACTGTGCCATCGACCTCCTCCCTGGAACAGCCCCCTCCAAGGGGCCGTCTTTATTCGTTGTCTGCTCCTGAAAGAAGGTCCATGGAGGACTACATCAATGACTCTCTGTCCACAGGATTGATCCGTTCATCTTCATCTCCGGCTGGTGCTGGCTTCTTCTTTGTGGGGAAGAGGGACGGATCTCTTCGCCCCTGCATCGACTACAGGGGACTCAACGACATCACAGTGAAAAACCGTTACCCTCTCCCTCTGCTCACCTCTGCTTTTGAGTTGCTCCAGGGAGCCACTGTTTTTACCAAGTTGGATCTCAGAAACGCTTACCACCTAGTGCGGATCCGGGAGGGAGATGAATGGAAGACCGCATTCAATACACCAACAGGCCACTACGAGTATCTGGTTATGCCTTTTGGCCTCACCAATGCTCCTGCTGTGTTCCAGGCTCTAGTGAATGATGTACTGCGGGACATGTTAAACAAGTTTGTCTTCGTTTACCTGGATGACATCTTAATCTACTCCAGAAACCTGTCTGAACACACCCGCCATGTCCAGCAAGTCCTTCATCGTCTTCTGGAGAATTCCCTCTACGCCAAGGCAGAGAAATGTGAGTTTCACGTCAAGACAGTGGCCTTCCTGGGGTACATAGTGGCAGAGGGAAGTATCCAAATGGATCCTGCCAAAGTATCAGCAGTCACGTCATGGCCAGTTCCGGAGAACAGAAAGAAGCTGCAACAGTTTCTGGGGTTTGCTAACTTCTATAGAAAGTTTATCCGGAACTACAGTACCGTTGCTGCCCCTCTCACTGCTCTAACCAGCACCAAGCAACCCTTCACCTGGACCCCAGCAGCCGACAAGGCCTTCAGTACCCTCAAGGTAAGGTTCACCTCCGCTCCCATCCTCCAGATGCCTGACGTGGACCGGCAATTCATTGTGGAGGTGGACGCCTCGGATGTGGGAGTTGGTGCTGTGATTTCTCAGTGGGCTGCGGAGGATAGGAAGCTCCATCCCTGTGCCTTTTTCTCACGTCGGTTGTCCCCCTCTGAGTGCAATTACGACATAGGGAACCGAGAGCTGCTGGCTGTGAAGCTTGCCTTGGAGGAGTGGCGTCACTGGCTGGAGGGGTCCACCATTCCATTTCTCGTTTGGACCGATCATAAGAACTTGGAGTACATCCGCACGGCCAAACGGTTGAACTCCAGGCAGTCCCGCTGGGCCCTGTTCTTCACCAGGTTTAATTTCACTCTGTCATACCGGCCTGGATCACGCAACACCAAGCCAGACGCCCTCTCCCGTCAATTCCAGAAGGATGACAACCCCTCCAAGGATCCTGTGTCGATTCTGCCAAGTCCCTGCATCGTAGCAGCTCTGACCTGGGCTGTTGAGGAACAGGTGCTGGAAGCTCTCCGTAACCAGCCCGGTCCCAGCACTTGCCCAGCTGACCGCCTTTTGTCCCCGAAACCTAAGGTCCCAGGTCGTTCAGTGGGGACATGACTCCCGCCTAGCTTGTCACCCTGGCTCCACCCGCACTTACAACCTGCTCGCCCAGAGGTTCTGGTGGCCCGCTCTGAGAAAGGATGTACGGGAATTCGTCCAAGCCTGCCCCATCTGCAACCAACACAAGTCGTCCTGCCAGCCCCCAGCCGGATTGCTGCAGCCCCTGCCTGTGCCCAGACGTCCCTGGTCTCACATCGCCCTTGACTTTGTCACGGGGCTGCCCCCTTCAAGGGGCAAGACCGTCATTCTCACCATAGTTGACCGATTCAGCAAGATGGCACACTTCATTCCCCTCCCCAAGCTCCCAACCGCCAAGGAGACCGCCCAGGTGGTCCTGGAACACGTCTTCCGGATCCACGGACTGCCAAAGGATGTAGTTTCTGACCGTGGTCCACAATTCTCCTCCGCTTTTGGAAGGAGTTCTGTCACCTGCTGGGAGCCACAGTCAGTCTGACTTCCGGATTCCATCCCCAATCCAATGGGCAGTCAGAGCGGGCAAATCAGGAGCTCGAGAAGGCACTGCGATGCATGACTTCACGCAACCCCCACTCCTGGTCGCAGCAATTGACATGGGTGGAGTACGCACACAATTCTCTGACCTGCTCTGCCATCGGTATGTCCCCTTTCCAATGTGTTTATGGATACCAGCCTCCTCTATTTGCCAGTCAGGAAGGGGAGGTTACTTGCCCATCTGCACTTGCGTTTGCCCGTCGATGTCGCCGCACCTGGTCACAGGCCCGAGCCACACTTCTCAGATCCGTTGCCAGCTACACTACCGGGGCCAACCGTCGGAGAATCCCTGCTCCCACCTACCATGTTGGTCAAAGGGTGTGGTTGTCGTCAAGGAACCTGCCACTCAGGGTGGAGTCGCAGAAGTTGGCACCTCGGTTCATTGGCCCATTCCCTATCATAAGAGTGATTAGCCCAACTGCTGTCCGGCTCCAACTGCCTAATTCCATGAGGGTGCACCCCACTTTCCATGTGTCTAAGATTAAGCCCATTCATGAGAGTCCGCTGGTCCCTGCTGCGCCTTGTCCTCCTCCTCCACGGCTCGTCGATGGTGGTCTGGTTTACACCGTCCGCCGCCTGCTTCGGTCCAGACGGAGGGGTAGGGGTCTCCAGTACCTCATTGACTGGGAGGGCTATGGACCTGAGGAAAGGACCTGGGTGCCAGCTAGTCGGATTGTGGATAGGACTCTCATCACCGCCTTCCACCAACGGCATCCTGATCAACCTGCAATCCGTAGGGGCCGCCCCAGAGGGATCCCTAACCGTCCTGCCCGCTCGGCTTCCTGTCCTGTGCCTGATCCTGTCTCGGGACCTGTCCCATCTCCCCGACCACGGCCCTCCGGCTTCCTCCGAGGATGAGGGCGTTCGCTCGGACCGTTCGGAGGAGTTCTAGCCCTCCTCCGGCTCCCCTCCTCCCGCCCGGCGTGGTGTTGCTCTTGGGACTTCTGGGGCCGTCCCCTTGGGGGGGGTTCTGTCATGAGCCCTCTCACTCCACCGGGTTACCACCTTTATGTGTTTCCACTATCTTCCACTCTGCTCATCTCTCTCTCTCTACTCAGCCTAACGAGCTCCACCTGTCCCTGCTCTGCTCGGCTCTAATTACTCTGCCAGCTGCGCTGCATTACCCACTAACCTCTCCCAGTATTTTAAGTCCCGTCTTTCAGCTCTCCTTTGTCAGATCGTCTGCAAAGCTCACACCCGGAACCTGTGTGCTCGCGCTTCTGGCTCACCCTTGTTTTGTGACCCCGGACCTGCCTGATTCTTGGATACTCTTCTGCCCCAGGAAAACCAGACCTGCTTTCTGCCATTACGACTCCTGACTACTCTTCGACCCCCGGTAACTCTGACCAGCCTTCTGCCTTGCTATAACGTATTTGGATTTCCCTTGAACTGTACTTCTGCCTGGTTTCATCCGCCCCGTTGTGTCTGTGTTTCCTCCCCCCCCAGGACTTCTGGACCACCAACCACCGGCGTCATCGGACGCATCGCTGCCACTGGGGGAGGGGCACAGACCCAGCACATTGGACGGGATAACCCCTGGAGCCTTCACTCACGCCCTACTTCCCTTTTCCCTTAAGTTTTAATAAACTTTCTGGTGTGACGCAATTGTGGTCCTCTTGTCGTCTGTCTGAACCGTGACAGTAATTTTCATCAGGCCTCTCTGTCAACTATGACAGACAAAATGAGAAAAACAATTCCAGAAAATCACATTGTAGGATTTTAAACTTTTGTTAATGACCAAATACTTATTTTCCACCATAATTTGCAAATAAATTCACATAAAATCCTACAATGTGATTTTCTGGATTTTATTTCCTCAATTTGTCTGTCATAGTTGATGTGTACATATGATGAAAATTACAGGCCTCTCTCATCTTTTTAAGTGGGAGAACTTGCACAATTGGTGGCTGACTAAATACTTTTTTCCCCCACTGTATATGGGACGGTTGTCAATCCTTTAGTCCTTAAATGGAACTGGTATACTTTTTTTATTCATCACAGTTTTCTTTAACCAATTATGTTCTTTAACGCAAGGCTAACAGACAAGTTCCTTACTTTTTCCCCCTTCCACATTCCTCTTCCATTTTTGCGGTAATGCTGCAATTATTTGGTTGTAATTTTGGGTAGAGCAGACATTTCCATATGTTTTTGTTAGCTGCATGTGTAACATAACTCCACCAGTCCTACCGATGATATAATTTACAAAGATTATACTTTTTTTTTTTATGTTGTCAATTTTTTTATTTTTTTTTATCAATTAGTTAACCACAATATTTGTTGCATTATTTGTTCTGTCGTTTCTGGATGATTAAATTGAAATTGCAACCAACTTTCTATGGCTTGTTTTTAAAAAAGTGATATTTGGGAGATGATTTCCTTTTCAAATAACTGAAAGTGAGAGGTTGTAATCTGAATAAAGGGAAAAAGGCCATTCTTGAACATTGGGTGAGACAATCTTACTAATTCGCTAGAGAACCAGTTCGGATTTAAGCATAACTTTTGTATGACTGAAGCTTTTAGTGATAGTTCTAATGCTTTAATATTTAATAATTTCTGTCATCCAAATTCATATTCATTATATAAATAGGCCCATTTAATTTTGTCTGGCTTTCCGTTCCAAATGAAATGGAATATTTTTTTCTCATATAATTTAAAAAACTGTTCGCTAGGCGTAGGCAAGACCATAAGCAAATAGGTAAACTGGGATAATACTAAAGAGTTAATCAGGGTTGTCACGATCGTCTTGACGAGAAGTAGACCAATGCACAGCGTGTTGAGCGAACATGATACTTTATTATAATAAATCACAAAATAAAACAATAAACCACTCGTGAAGTCCACGGTGACAAAGACCGACAAGGAACAAAAACCCACAAACACAAAGTGAAACACAGACAGTTAAATATGGCTCCCAATCAGAGACAACCAGCACACAGCTGACACTCGTTGCCTCTGATTGGGAGTCACTCAGTCAAACATAGAAAATGACGAACTAGAAACACCCAACATAGAAACAGAACACATAGAATGAACACACCCTGGCTCAACATAAAGAGTCCCAGAGCCAGGGTGTGACAGTACCCCCCCCCCTAAAGGCGCGGACTGCGACCGCGCCTAAATACGAGCAAAACAGGGGAGGGCTGGGTGGGCATTCCTCCTCGGCGGCGGCTCCGGCTCCGGGCTTGCCCACCACCCTCCAACAAACCCCCCATAGCGCCCCTGGTCCGGTCTGGCCCCGCTGGCTGGAGCTGGACTGGACATAGCAGGAGCGGTAGGCTTCAGCTCCTTAGTGGAGCAGTTAAGCGGTACCTGAATTGGCACCGATGACCCAGGCACGGGTTGTGCCGGACTGACGACTCGCACCCCTGGCTTGGTGCGAGTGGCAGGAACGGGTCGGGCCGGGCTGGCGACGCGCACCGTAGACTTGGTGCGAGTGGCAGGAACAGGCCGGACCGGGCTGGCGACGCGCACCGTAGACTTGGTGCGTGGAGCAGGGACAGGCCGGGCCGGGCTGGCGACGCACCCCGTAGGCTTGGTGCGTGGAGCAGGGACAAGCCGGGCTGGGCTGGCGACGCACACCGTAGGCTCGGTGCGTGGAGCAGGAACAGGCCGGACTGGGCTGGTGACGCACACCGTAGGCTTGGTGCGTGGAGCAGGGACAGGCCGGGCCGGGCTGGCGACGCACCCCGTAGGCTTGGTGCGTGGAGCAGGGACAGGCCGGGCTGGGCTGGCGACGCACACCGTAGGCTTGGTACGTGGAGCAGCAACTGGCCGGACTGGGCTGGCGACGCACACCGTAGGCTTGGTGCGTGGAGCAGGAACAGGCCGGGCTGGGCTGGCGACGCACACCGTAGGCTTGGTGCGTGGAGCAGGGACAGGCCGGGCTGGGCTGGCGACGCACACCGTAGGCTTGGTGCGTGGAGCAGGGACAGGCCGGGCTGGGCTGGCGACGCACACTGTATGCGTGGTGCGTGGAGCAGCAACTGGCCGGACTGGGCTGGCGACGCACACCGTAGGCTTGGAGCGTGGAGCAGCAACTGGCCGGACTGGGCTGGCGACGCACACCGTAGGCTTGGTGCGTGGAGCAGGGACAGGCCGGGCTGGGCTGGCGACGCACACCGTAGGCTTGGTGCGTGGAGCAGCAACTGGCCGGACTGGGCTGGCGGCGCACACCGTAGGCTTGGTGCGAGTGGCAGGAACAGGCCTGGCCGGGCTGGCGACGCACACCGTAGGCTTGGTGCGAGGGGCAGGAACATGCCGGGCTGGGCTGGCGGCGTGCACCTTACACTTAGTGCGGGAAGCAGGAACGGGCCGGACCGGACTGGTGACGCACACCACTTGCTTGGTGTGAGGAGCGGGACTGGGTTTCGTCATAACCCCCCGCTCCCTCAGCTGCCTACCGAGTTCCTCTCGCCGTGCCTCATTT